>NW_026856645.1:0-58717 GCF_026571515.1 Ruditapes philippinarum | reverse complement strand
GTTTATTACAAGATGAACGATGTTTGTCACTAGACCATACTTCATGTGAAATATATTTTTGGTTACTATATACATTGTCCTAATTTCATAGATGAACATCAATATATAGGCCATCTGATTTCAATTCTGCACATCGACAATATGTCATAGTTGTACGTTAAAAAGCATGAAAGTAATTCGCTAGTTTAAAATCAAAGTTCAATTTTAAATCTAAAACTGTACACAATTTGTATTAGGAAAATCTATGATCCCCGGGGCAGGGCAAAATTTTGACTCAAGGGCTATAATTCGGACAAACTAGGAAGAAGTCAACTACAAAATGTTTCACCTAAAGCCTTTGTCATTTCAAAGGAAGTAAAACCTATGATCCGTCTGGGCAGAGGCATAATTTGAGCTGAACATGGGTGTAACATCTTAAAGTATTGTGCAAGCGTTCAGCATTGGTGTCACGTGTGTGCAATTTTTTGTAATACATATTATAAACAAATGCAAAATGATTTTTTAAAAAGTAATACGTTTTCCTTCGTTTTTATTTATCGCAGGTTTTTATGTCTTAAGAGGTCATTATTACTTTGTACTGAGAACTACGAAATCGGATAAAGAAAGCATTAATTTAGGAGGAAATAAGCACAAATTTATTCGAGATCGGCAGAATTGTGCCCCCTGATTAGGCAAAAAAGAATAATTTTTAGACTTGACATGTGTCGCGAAAAATTGCAAACCCTTGAAACTTTATGAGCGTAGTTAGTATGCAGCCGAGTACTATTAGTATTTTGACTTTTGATGCAATTTATTTGAATATCTGCATGTCCAATGTACACATGTTTAGTGTTTTTAATTTCAGTACTTACGCAAAACATGTAAAATGACAAATACTTTTTAAAGCTGCATGTCTTGTTATACTTACATTTGATTTCTAATGAAAAATAAGTAGAAACTGATGCCAAATAAAATGTAGTTTATACAATCGTAGGAAATTAGATTTAAAAGACAATGATATATAAAATCTAAAAAATCATATCCGTTTGTTGCCAAGAGATATCTAGTAAAACTCATCGGGTTTACGTCACCATTTTTGTAATATTTTAACCGTGCATTAGCTACATCGTTATATAAATTGTTATTTAAATTGCACAGAAAAATACATCTACAGTGACAGTTGACACACAGAGAAAAACATGTACACATGCTGTTTGATATTTATTTGATAATTTACACATTTTCTCTCAGGATGTTAGTTAGTAGATATCTAACTCATCAAGTCAGAATCAGCTTTAATCCCGATCTCTCTCGGAAAGTTCACACTTACCGTGATAAGTCCATGGCACAGTGTAACCCAGACTCCCACACAGTCGCCCCCCTTTGCTTCGCAAAGCCCATCTACTCACTGATGTGACTCAAACTCCTAGCAGTGGTCCCCCTTTACTTCGCTACATCAAGATTTTTTCTTCAAAATTGTCAAAAATGTAATACAGAAAATGTATTTGAATGTTAACTTTCGCTAAAAGATAGCTTCTATTAAATAAATTTGATTGTGAGGAGTTTGGTGAGGACCAGCAACAATCGCAACCACTCGGCCCTTTCCGTCAGTCTTCGGTTATTATAGATAATAGCCGAGGCAGTTCCGAATGGACCAGCAACAGCTCGTATACATTCTGCAGACGCCGTAACTTTCCGTGTTTCATATACATGTAGAAATAGTTCATGGTGGAAATTTGGATGCTTAGGTGCGAACACTCCCTTTTCCCAGATAAGGGTATATTGTTCACATTGTAAAATAGGGCAGTTTAAATAAAACGGAAACAAATCTCTGCTTGACCTTATATAAAGTTGAAAAAGAAAATTATGAAAATCAATTAATTTTTGTTTACAATTTTACGCCAAAAATTAATGCAAATGGTCAACTAGTGCGACTAATGTACATGCACCATACTTCAATTTTGAGCTGGCGATTTATCAATACAACGCAAACTTGTTGGAAGCTTAATATCAGCACACGAATAAGCAAATAGTTTCAATATATAGAATAGAGAAAATAAGAATCTCTAAAGAAAGTCCAAAACGGCAAAATTGAAAATGTTGAAAACTCGGCATGAGTGAGCCTATTCATGGACGGTACTGTCCAATGCAAACAACCGTCAACGCCCACCAACACATACTAAAGTAGAAATGAAGATTTAGTTTAAACTTTATTTATTCAATAAATTGTACATAAATGACATTTACAAACATTGCACAACAATGTAATTCAGACTGGATTGGAAAACAAGTAAAACAATACTTATATCAATTCCTCTCCAGTAAAAGTAATTTTCAAGATAAAGATACAAAAATGTTGCGGTTAGATGTTAGCTCTTTGAATGTACAACAAAGAATATGAGAATAATAGATTGTTGAATTATCACTATAGAAAATCTAAGGTAAATTATGGTGAAATGCTAAAAGAAAAGAAGAATGTAAGGAAAGGTATGATTGAATATATATATATCGGAGTTTAATAATTAAGATTAACATGTAAGGAAATATGAGCGTACGGAAAGACCAAGTTTATTCACACTGATAGTAATTCTTACAAAAAGCGCTTCGATTGTGTGATAAATTTTTGGACATTCTGAAAGAGGGTTTTGTTTTCATCAGAAGAGAGATGTTCGTTGCCGTAAAGAAGATTATTTACTGTAGCCGGACAATTTAAATTAGTGAGAAATCTTTCGCGTATATTTCTGTATTTTCAAGATAAAGATACAAAAATGTTGCGGTTAGATGTAAGCTCTTTGAATGTACAACAAAGAATATGAGAATAATAGATTGTTGAATTATCACTATAGAAAATCTAAGGTAAATTATGGTGAAATGCTAAAAGAAAGTCGTAGATAACCCACTTACTGCAGCAACCAGTCTTAACTAAGACTTAGATCGGATACATTCTTGGGCCAATACTTGGCTTGTTTCTTTTAATCCAGAAAAAACAAAAACAATTACTTTTTCAAGGAAATTATCTAAACCGTCTTATCATTCACTTAGTTATAACTCTCTTCCAATATCTCAGGTCACATCACATAAACATCTTGGTGTTACTTTATGTCATGATGCCCGTTGGAAAACCCATATTCATCTATTACTTGATAAGGCCTGGAAAAGAATCGGACTACTCAGAAGTTTTAAATTTCTTTTATCACGAATAAGTTTAGAACGCATGTATTATTCATTCGTCCGCCCACTTCTTGAATATGCTGATGTAGTCTGGGATAACTTAACTGACGAACTAAATAAGGAAATAGAATCCGTTCAAAATGAAGCAGCTAGAATAGTCGCAGGCGCTACCAAACTGTGTAATATTAACAAACTCATCAGTGAACTTGGGTGGGAATCATTAGAAAATAGAAGAAATAAACACAAATTAATCTTATTGTATAAAATGAAAAACCATATATCACCTTCTTATCTTTCAAATCTTCTAACTCCCACCCAACAAAGTACATAAATTATAACCTTAGACATATTGACGATTTAACTCCAGTTCCAACCAGAACACTTTTATACTCAAAATCATTTCTACCGTCTACTATTCGCACCTGGAATTCTCTTCCTGAAACTCTTCGATCTAGTCCAACTTTAAACACATTCAAGTCCAAAATAACCCCGAATATCAAAAGACCACCGTCTTACTATAATACAGGCACACGTAAAGATCAAATCCTTCACACAAGATTAAGATTAGGATGTAGTTCATTGAATGAGGATCTGTTCAGAAGGTCTATTGTGGAAAGTCCAACATGCACATGTGGAATGAGAGAAACTGTATCTCACTTCTAATTGCAATGTACCAAATGAAGATTTGAAAATGAAAATAGTTAAATCTTGAATTTAGGAAACAACCGTAGATGTGTTCATACAGCGGTTGTCATGGAATATTCAATATGACACACTCGTGTCATTCCATGAAAAAAAAAACAAATAAAAAACAAACAAACAAAGAAAACAACAAAAACAACGGCGTATGGTCCCAAAGTAAAAGAAAGCATATGCCCTGTGGCGACGGTATATGTCGCAACACCGCTAAATGTCGCACCATTGCCGCTAAATGTTACAACCGCCGCTAAATATCGCAAAATCATAATAAATTATGCCATTAAATGTCGCAATGGTAACGTAAAATGTCGAACGGTTTTCCCTTGCCGTTAAATGTTGCAACACTTCCGATTAATATCGCAAGATGCATATTCATGATAAAATAAAGTTAGCTAGTCTCGTAGCATTAAATTGCAATAAACATTGAGTAAATGTTGGTACATATTTAATAACTTTTGGACATAAAGGAATGTCCCGATTCTGCCGACATAAGATGAAAAACTTTTTTTTTTAAAGTGAATTGGTCTACAATGGGAATATTTTCAAGAAATATTTCAATAGAATTGTATCATTTGGATATTCTTACAAAATATTTCTTGAACCAAATAATGTTTATCTTGTTCTACATGAATTAATATGACATTTATGATGAATTACCAATATTTATCAACATCCACACATAATTCTTTCATGGGTTGTTATCACACACGATACTTTATACAATGTACTATCAACATAAACATTTATGGTATTGCATGATTTCCATCATAGACCAATGATATAATATTGCTTTATTACAGACTAGTCTCCACCTACCTGCACCTCACCTCTGTGGGTTCGAATATCGCCAGGGCCTTAAGATGCTTTCATGTGTGGAAGCTATACACTTAGCTTACGAAACGTGGATGTTCTGCGCAAGTTCCCGTTCGTGCACGGAGAGGCACCAGAGCTTTTCCTACACCGGTACTGGAAAGTCGCTACATGTATATGACCATACTGTGTTGGTGTGACGTTTTGATATAATGTCTTAAACTAATAAGGAGATTGTATATCCTCATTAGAACTTTTATAGACTTATTAGGAGAAATAATTCTGATTTGTTCTTTCTAATGACCTAATTAGAATTTACAAAGTTTATATAAGGTTTTGTTTTATATTTAGGCTTTTGAAGCTCCTCATAATTAAGATTTTGTTTCTCAGCTCCTTATTGTATTTATTATTTCTCCTAGAAATCAGGCTTATAAAACTTCTTATTAAGAGTTACAAAATTGTAATTAGGTCTTTCACTTCCTAATTATGAGTAACAATTCCTAACTAGTTATAACTGGGTGTAATAATTTGTAATAAGGTTTTTTTTATCTCTCCTATTTAAGAGTATCAAAGACGTAATTAGGCTTTTATAACTCCTAAACAGAAGTAATTTAGTCATAATAAGGCTTTGAAAACTCATTATAAGTAAAATAAGTTTTTTAAAGAACATTTAGATTTTGCATTGTTGTCATTTTATTAGAGTTTTTCGACCATGTCACCACATACATGCATCGAGGACATATTTGGGGAAAGTAACCATGCGACCACATACACGCATCACAGGATTCCCCTTCTCATAGGAGAAAGGAACAAAGAGCTGCCCGCCCTTTAATTAAAGGTTACACTGTACATATTTGCAAGCCTTATGTTAACCTGCTGACTTTTCAACCTTCCATCTCTATTTTAAAATGTCTTTCAATCTTGGAATATGAATAAATTTCTAAAGTTAGCTATAAGTACAGAGCCGGTTTATTTTGTACGGATGTTAAGCCTGGCTTATATGTATCTCTATAGGTAATTAGAACATAATAGAACATGACTTTCATTTTTTTAGATTTGAGCATTTCGCTTCTCATCCATAACATAATTTTACATTATTGTGTCCAACTCAAACAATATCATGATATAATACAATATTGTATCTCTATAGGTTAGATTAATGCATTGATTTTCCGACATACTTTTATTTTAAGAAATGACCCATAAACCTACCTTAAAATTGAGTATTCATGCTCAAGCTGTGATTGGTCTAAATGAGTGATATGCATGGTCTTGTTATATGGGGTGGACCGACCAAACTTTCACAGAACTTTTAAACTTTCATCCAATCACCTGATTTCCCATTGAATCTTACGGTTTCCTGCACGTTTTTTCAACTAATCGCTTGCCTTGTTACAATGCAGTAATCTGACCTATACTGGTAAAATAATTTCGGTTCCAACAGTGTAAAGATGCAGTGATGTTAACAGTTGCCATATTTACACAATTGCTTCTGATCGAAGTTTATTAAAAGTCTAAACAAATTCTATTATACAGTTTTCAAACTGTCTTTTTATCTACGTAACATACTTTAAAACATTCATTTGTTATATTTTCTCACGATCGAAAAGTTATCAATGCGATAGGTGCATCGAAGAAACACTTTTTAGAGTTTGCAATTATTTTTTTGTTCAATAAGATTGCAGTATTTCAAATGAATCGTAACACATTAAATTTGGTAAATCGACAAGCTATGAATCAGTCTAGTAAATCAACTGTTTATAAAGATAACTTGAGCCGCGTCATGACAAAACCAACATAATGGGTTTGCGACCAGCATGGATCCAGACCAGCCTGCGCATCCGTATCGCATTATTTTTTATCAAAAGGAAGAAAAATCTATCTCATCTCTTTGTCAAAATTTTGTAAATACGAACTAATAAACTTTAACCTATACTTAATGGCACACAGTAAACGTAACTTCAAATCAATTCCATTAATTCAATGCCAAATCAAATTACCTGTTAAAAACAAAGAATAAACTCAATAATGAGTGACATAACATATTATCAACATACATAAGAAAATTTGGTTGTAGTAGTGAATTTTGTAACTGCGTGTCAATAAAATGTTTTTTTCCGATGCACCTTTCGCATTAACATCTTTTCTATCACGAGAAAAATATTATAAATGATAACCCCAATTGTGTAAGATAACGAATAAAAGAAGTAATTAAAGAGTGAGCTTGATTTTCCGTCAGACTAGTACATGTAGTCATTTTCGGAGCATTTTCCCTCATCATAGGCAGTCTTGAACCACAACGGCAGCAATTTTCCTTCGGAAGCCTGTCACATTCTCAGGAAAACTCACACTGGTTTGAAATTTTGCGTAGTTACGTCGGGCAAACATACTGTAGGTGACCGACAAACACAAAATATAAAAAATCTGATCTGAGATTAAATTTTAATTGAAATATTTTAGAATAATCTCGATGTGTTAGATCCATCTCAGGCTGATGTAGTTCGAATCAACGACATCTGCGTTGCTAAATGAAAATTACCAAGAGACTCTTTGGCATCAATTGTGATCGTCAATTTGTGATACCTACTAAGATGACTTTTATTTCAACCAATAACTTTGTACATCACAGCAAATCCTTTCCTCGAGCTGTCCCGATTCATATCCAGTCCCCAGATAACGTTACATCGTACCATCGCGTTTTCATCATCGTACAATCGCGTTTTCACCATCGTACCATCGCGTTTTCATCATCGTACCATCGCGTTTTCACCATCGTACCATCGCGTTTTCATCATCGTACAATCACGTTTTCATCATCGTACCATCGCGTTTTCACCATCGTACCATCGCGTTTTCACCATCGTACCATCGCGTTTTCATCATCGTACCATCGCGTATTCATCATCGTACCATCGCGTTTTCATCATCGTACCATCGCGTTTTCACCATCGTACCATCGCGTTTTCATCATCGTACCATCGCGTTTTCACCATCGTACCATTGTGTTTCCATCATCGTGTCATCGTTTCATCACGTTTTCATCATCGTACCATCGCGTTTTCACCATCGTACCATCGCGTTTTCACCATCGTACCATCGCGTTTTCATCATCGTACCATCGCGTATTCATCATCGTACCATCGCGTTTTCACCATCGTACCATCGCGTTTTCACCATCTTACTATCGTGTTTTCATCATCGTACCATCGCGTTTTTACCATCGTTCCATCGCGTTTTCACCAACGTATCATCGCGTTTTCACCATCGTGCCATCGTGCTATCGCATTTTCACCATCATGCCATCGTGCATCGCGTGTACAGACTAAATAACAAATCGCGATTGTCCAAACGGAACACCGTATCATTGCGACATTTAACGGCAAAATAGTTTGGGACATTTAGTGGCGGTTACAATATTAATGTGGTAAAAGCGCGACATTTAACGGCAAGTTGCGACTTATATCGGCGCCGCATAACAATGGGCGGAACTAAACAAAATGTAATTTTGAAAGGGTAATGATGCCTCCCTTTACAGAACTATTGGGTGCGAGTTCACCATGTACATAAAAGATGTTCGCTTTTAACCAATCTATTTGCTATGGTAATGTCGTGAAACATTAAAAGAGATATTAATCCTATTGCCTGTGATCTTCCTAACAAACGGCATTAAATTGAAAAACAAGAGCTGTCGGTAGGACAGCATGCTCGAATATTCTAAGTGCTTGATAGTAAAAGAGCCTTGATAATGTTAAATTTTTTAAGTTCACAAAAGGGCTAATTTTTTTTATAAATTCATGTTATAGGCCTTAGAGAGAGTCTAATTATACAGTATTGGCTTTACTATTCGGAAGGTAATGTCACAAGGGTGTTTTATTGAGTATAATAATACTAATTACCTATGACAACGTAAATTTGACAGAAAAGGTACAAAGGCTTGTTATTAAGATGTTTTATCAAGTAAATCACTGCTTTATTATTATGAATGCATCAAATTGTCCCAAAAAGGCACAAACCCTTCCATAGTTATGGAGATAACAGCTTACAAGCAAAACTTTACCATGAATTTCTAAGTTGAAAAAGGGGAGAAAACCCAGCCTAAATGCAAGATAGAATTATGGATCTTTGTCAGTGACCTACAATTATGACCCAAAATGCATATGTGAAGTTTTAAATAAATATCTTTAATAGTTATTGAGATATGTAAAACTTGCATGTAAACATTAACGAAGAGACTAAGTAGAAAAGGGGATATGAATCAGCCTTAATGCAAGATAGAGTTATGGAACTTGGTCAGTGACATACAATTATGACCCTCAAATTATGACCCTACGTACATGTGTAAAGTTTCAAGTAAATGTCTTTGAAGACCAGTAACCTTTAACCAAAATTTCTAAGTTTCAAAGGGGCAAATAATTCTGCAAATATTACAGGCAAAGTTATGCAATTTTGAAAACTGATGTACATTGTTACTATAAAAAAGTATTTTAAATTTCAATTGAATATCTCAAGCAATATTGAGATATTTGACTTTACAAAAAAAACTTTAACCAAAATTTCTAAGTTCCAAAGGGGCATAATTCTGTCAATATTGTAGGAAGAGTTATCCAACATGTCAATCTGATGTACCTTGTTACTATAAATAAGTATTTTAAGTTTCAATTGAATATCTCAAGCAATAATTGAGATATTTGACTTTACAAAAAACTTTAACCAAAATTTCTAATTTAAAAAGGGGCATAATTCTGTCAATATTGTAGGCAGAGTTATCCAACTTGTCAATGTGATGTACCTTGTTACTATAAATAAGTATTGTAAGTTTCAATTGAATATCTCAAGCAATAATTGAGATATTTGACTTTACAAAAAACTTTAACCAACGCAGACGCCGACGCCGGGGCGACTACAATAGCTCTCATATATTCTTCGAATAGTCGAGCTAAAAATCAAGAAATTTCGTGGTGAATGGCTGATTTCGTTATTGATATCAGGTTCTTTCAAATTTTATTTGAATGATCCTGTTGAATGATCCCGTTGAATTATCCTGTTGATTTATATAGACTAATTAAATCCTTTTTTTTTTCATTTAAAAAGCTATTGACTGAACTTTCTCTATATATTAGTCGTATAAAAAAATTACAACTCTCTCTATAGACCAAACTTGTCTTTTGCCAAATATACACGACAACACATTGCTGGGATAGATTTTTAAAAGCTAACTGTGCTTTTTTGTTCATTTTTCATTCTTCAACAAAATAGTAAGAATCTTGTCAAATTTACCCTTTTTGATTGGATTCGTCACAAAATAAATAAATTAGTTTGCGACTCTGTGTTTTCCGCCAGTCAATTTATACATTCATCATGTATGTATGTATGTATTGAAAAAAAATCCGGGCTGATTCTCCAAATCTTGCCTTATCGTAAAAGAATTTCATAAAAGAAATAATTATAAAAAATTCATTACATGTTATCAAAGTAACATTTATTGCATATTAAGTCTAAACTGATATCTTAAAAGAAATTTTGTCATCGGTTATTTAAATGATCGCACATTGCCTTTCATTTTCTTACAACATTGTAGACTTTATCAACTGTCTCTACTAATCAAATTGATATCGTTGTGTGTTTTTTTCAATACTAACATTGCGTAATTGAATTCAGTGAAGCATAGAGTATCATATAGCCTGCCCTTCTGTACTTCCGTACTTTGATTATACTCGTATTAGTTGCATGATGAGCAGCCATTTAACTGCAGAGAAAAAGTTCGAATTACTGGAGCTTATGTATGTCTTAGCTCCTGCAGGTCACGTTATTTTGAACTCTGCTGTTGCTTTTAGTTAGTTACTCCCGAGGTTAGCCAAAGTAATCCTTCCTGTTTCAACGCCTTATGACTTAAATTGTGTTGGTACGCCGTAAAACCAAACAAATTCAAAATACAAAATGTATTAAGATTTATAGCATAAGAGAATACTATATACAATTATATACATGTAAAATGGCTTCTTCGAATCAGTCATTAATAATCCGCTGGACATTAAAAGTTGCATTTATTTTTTCTTCTTAATATAAAGTTCTATGAGTCTTTCTGCCTGTTGAATACCTGAATCCCGTGCTCCATGTGTACAGCCATTAGTCAACGCTTCTCCTGCGAACATAATAACAGGTCCACCAGATGGCGTCGTGATCGGTTCAGATAGTATCGTCTGCTCCCCTGGAATCATTCTTTTCGTTTGGTGAAAATACGATCCCAGCACATACGGATTACTACACCATCTTGAAACCAAAACCGCCTTTGGTTTTGGGATATTTCTATTGCCCAACAATTTACGAAGAAGCTCTACGCAAATTTTACCAATTTCGTCATTTGACAGCGTTTCCATGTACTCTGCAGCGTCACCAGCAATCCACCCAAGAAGAGTGTTGTTCTTTGTGAATATTTGATCAAAACCAATTATACGCTTGTACCAATCATTCTGAACATTTTTAATGGATGTGTCATCCCAAGCAAATGCTATACTGCGATAAGTCGGTGCTAATATTGGTTCGTCAAACTGCAAAAATATTTTATTCACTCGCCCTAGTTTTAGCGAATTCAGTACATCAATTTTTGATTGAGGAAGTTTCGGTTTGAACAGGGTTTCGTGATGCCTTTTAAGGTAACTAATTGATGACGTCACAATAACATGATCTGCTTCGAAAGTTGACTCATCTCTGGTTTTAATTTTGATTGATTTATCATCTCTATTATTCCATAAGATTTCAATCACTTCCTTTTGCAACATGAGTGATTTCTTTGGAATCGACTTCATCAGATGTTTTAATATCTGATCATATCCGCCTGGTATGTAAACATCGCCGCCTTCCGGTAAGTTATACTCGTCCCTGTACTTTTCCCATGTGACTTGTTCCAGTTCATCGCCATCATAGTAGCGTACAAAATTCAGCATCGCATTCCATACTCTTTTCGTGTCCTTTGTGCAACTTAACTCGCCCTTATTTCTCTCTATTTCTTTAGCCAGTCGTTCATGTATAAGAGGAGCAACAGTGACTATCCGACCATGACGAATTCGTTCATTCGGCAGTATTTTGTAAACATCGTCTGCAACTTTATTGAAAGAATGAACAGCATCTTTTACGATATCTTTTTGTATCTCGACTCCATCTTCAGTTATAAATCTAGAGATTCTGAGGAACAAGAAGACAAAAATATTCGAATTAACGGCGCCAATACCAACAATTTATTTCTATTTAGCGAAGCATCTGTGTAAAAAAATCTATTGAAAAATTTGTAATAATAATAATGATAATGTAAAAATAATAATGTTAAAAATATCTTTTCCCAAAGAATGTATCATATGAAGATATAAGCATCGTATACAAAGCAAATGTCAAAATTCGACTATACCGCTTTTCAGAATGTCTTTTTTATTCTACAACCAACCAATGTCAGGCTTAAAAACAACATTTTCTCTAATGCAATTCATGAATACATGATCGAAGCCGCAAAATGTACTAGAATTTTTATTATTTAAATACATGTCTTTTTCAAAAGTCTTAAATATCGACCTATTCATAACCTGGTACGGTTTTAATGCCCCAATTGCGTCTGCTATCCGAAAAACTGAATTTTGTTCACTGGGACCATGTATCCAATTGGCCCCTAATTCAACAGGGAATTTATCATCACCGAACGGAACTGTGTAAATCCGGCCACCAATTCTGAAAGATAAAACGAGGATGGTGGGCCCAACTTTTTTTTCGCTTAAAATGTTTCTGTTATCATATTCTTACAACATGCCAAGTTTAAACAAATTCTATTGAACAGTTTTTAATTTTGCCTATATGTCTATATGAAAACTCCCGAAAACGTCCTTAATACGTTTTTATCTTCTTTCTTTTTCTTATACATATGTCTGAAATATATATTTCAGAAGCGCAAATCAGTTTTCGAGTTTCAAAGTTAGCTTGCTTGAACAAATGAACACTATTTTACAGATACACATATACATTGTATTTATGTTTTCGTCGTGTTCAGTAACTAGTAAAGTGTTGCAGTTACTTCATGAAATTGTTCTGATCGGCATTGGCCGAGGTACCGTGAGATATTTTTTATGCGAATGTACATGTTTTTGACAGTAGCTAATCACTTGAAATAGTTGACAGACGTGGAGTCTATGTCTTTGTAATGATATTTTCATGTTATAATAGTGAAAAAGAACAAACAACACTGCAGCATATTATTTTCGGGGTGTACGGACATAATCCCCTTCGGACAAAATCCCCTTCATGTATTTTTGTATATCCGGACATAATCCCCTTCATGGGTGGACATAATCCCCTTCATGTGTGAAATTTTGAAGTGGACAAAATCCCCTTCATAAAATTGCTACCTAGGACAAAATCCCCCTCAGAGGAATTTTTGTTTTTTTAAGTGGGTATGAGAGCCACATACTGCATTATGCTGTGTAGTAAATATCTTAATGTATAAATGAGTAGAACATATTTGTAGAAAAGCACATTTAAATCACATTAAAATTGCTTTGTTAAAGCATTCATAACAATCAATCAAGTAGTGCAATGATCTTGGTTTGATTAAATTATCACTCTTTCATCAATAGAAATTGTAACAATGGATAGTATCTATCAATTAGAATTATCAACTTATACAATCAATGAAACAATTATTGGCTAATAAAAATGTTTTTCATACTAATCAATTTAAAACTATTAAAGAAATTGCCTAATCAAATATGTGTTATGCAGTTGATAATTTACCATAATTTTAATGAAAACTTCTAAACTAAATAAAGGTAACTATTGATACATAATTATAAATAAAAAAAAAAAGTTCATTATTCATCAATTTTTATGGAGCATAATAATACATTAGAAACCTATGAAACAAGGGGATTTTGTCCGGGTAGTGAAGGGGATTTTGTCCAGCCTTGCAAAAAAATGAAGGGGATTATGTCCACCCATGAAGGGGATTTTGTCCGGGTAGGTGAAGGGGATTTTGTCCGAAGGGGATTATGTCTGACATTCTATTTTCGGAGGTGCCGATACAAAGTTGGGATTGCTGATTGTAGTAAGATAATGTTTATGTTAGGCGGGAACTGCATTTATTTCTTGCTCGTGATTACAGATAAGTTTTTAATCTGAAGGTCATTGGTTTGTCGAGAATCTATGGCTCCTTTGAAAATTTATTTTGTGAACAATTATAACAAATAGAAAATATATGTAATAAAAAAATAAAGGCATTTTGTAAAATCTTTAGGTTGTGTCACATTATTATTTATGAGTTTAGATACTGTATAAAATTCTCGAAATTAAGCACAATTGCCATAATTGTTTAAGTGATTTCATAATGTCTCTGTCAGTAACCAGCCATGTTAACCGTTGGTCTGCATCATTACACCAATTCGACTGTCATCGGCAGTTTAACAAAACAAAACTGAAATCATAACTCTATTTATTACATTATGATGATGTACGGTTTATGGTGCAGATGGTTTGTAACTAAACACCCAGGGCTATGACCTTCTCTACTGCTGATCTAAATGCGTGTAATATTACACGATGATGCACTCCAACATATATCTGTTCCCTTTGCAAGTTCTTGTTTGATGAATCATTCAATGCACCAAATAAAATAAAAACAAACCTTTCGGCAGCTTCAACTATAAGAACTCTTTTAAATCCGACATCAACCAAACGTCTTGCTGCAGATATTCCCGCAATGCCTGCACCAATAATGATAATCCTCGGCTGCATCTTCAAGACGATCATTGCGTTCTCCGTGTTAAAAAAGTTTATTATTTTATGTATCAACATGTATATCATCACATTTTAGGAGTCTATTAAAACATGATGATCTTGATCTTACAAATGTAGATTTATTGCAACGCTCCATTGCAGACGTGTCACAGGTAAAATATGAGTTACTTTAAGCGCTCAAAATACTAAAGACATTTATTATAGGTATTAAACAAGAGCTGTTAGTTAGAAAGCGCGCCCGAATATTTTTAGTTATTGACAAATAAGAATCTGTTCTATTTGCATGATTATTTACTGACAATACAATGATCAAAATCTGATAATAAATCAAATGAATAATTTTTAGATAACTAAAAGGCGGAGTCATAAATCATTACATAAACATATCAGAATATAGTGAAATTGCATTGTATTGTGTTCTTAATAATACCTTACTTAAAATTGTGATTTGAAAGACACGTCTAGGTAGGGTTCGGGCGCTATTGTCGCAGTAGTGTGACTAGACAACGTGAAAACATGCCATGGTTAGACTATACGTTACACATTTACTCTAATTGGACCCTCACAATATGATACCCAACTATCTCACCTAAAGTGCTTTCACACCTGGATAAAAGACTGATTAAAGAACACATGTTTTTTTATACACTATGTGATGTATAATTAAAACATAGAATACCTCGTACGTCAAACAAATGCTGTGAAAACAATTACGGTTTGCAGAATGAACGAGAGTAATGACAACACAATACTTTTTGTTTTGGTTGGATTTATGTCGCACCAACACAGTAGAGGTAACATGCGGCCTTTCCAGCTTTACGGGTGGATGAATATCTCTGCATTATTTCAGACAAGAGCACACATGAAGAAGAACTAACGACGTTCCATAAGCTAGCTGGATAGCTTCCTCACATGAAAGAATCCAAAGTCCCTTTCGGGTTTCTAATCCTCAGTGATGAGGGGCAAGTGGTTTGATGTAAACGACCTAAAACACATACAATAAACTATTTAATACACAGTTTTTTTTATTCGTAAATCAAGACAAGTCATAGTCCTTTTAATGGGGCGCGCTGTTTTCTAAACGAAGTATGGGGGTAATAGTAACAAAAAAGGGAAACTCTCATGAATCGATGGATTCACAGTAGGCACAGCAGCACCCAATGCATGATCAACCAATGGGGTAGGCTCAGATTTTATTATCATCTGAGACCTTATAGTTTTAGTGTTTTACTATGCCAGAGCATCCCCTGAACCAAGAAAGACCAGAGACCCAAATTTCCCATGCCAAACATGTAACGCCTAATTCAACCAGTAACTCATACTTAAGTCAGGTATGGTAAATAGAACTATCTCTATAGGAGGTATACTGTAAACCTCTTCTTCCAAACAAGAACATGTTGCCGAACATTTATGTTATTATAAGTATATTATTTTCTTGTATATGTTGTATGTAAAATCTACATAGAATTTCAAAAAATCGCAAAAGATTTACCTTTACCGACACAAAAATTCGGTGACATGCACTAGCTTGGAGTTAGTAACAAAGCAATTTATCCTATAACTTTGAACATGCTTGGAGGAAATAATATAGGCATTGAATGGTTTCACGAGTGACAAGGGCAAATTAACCGTTCTGTGACACCATGTGACTGAAAACTTTCATTTAACCGACAATACAAACATCCTGGCCAAGGTCGGCTTTGTCGGCACCCCTCCAATGGACCAATGGAATGGGATGGAGACAGAAGGGTGGGTGATATGCCACACATTTGGCTGTGGGATAAACCATTATCCATCAGAGGCAGTCTTTGGTACTAACACGTGTTGAACGTGCTGGACCAATTAAAGTCCAAGAGGTATTGTTTCAAATTGCCACGTGTATTAAGTCAATCTGTAATAGGGAATGAAAATGTCACAGCTTTGGAGTTGGGAGTTGTCTGAAGGGAAGTCGCTCAGGGTCATGCACTGAATAATGTTTATGCTCAACTTTACGGCTTTAGTGTTGGTCATTGGCTAATTAAGAGTTTATATATCATCGTTTAATTTGGATATTATCAACATATCGAGGCATTAAGATAGATTCTCTCATAAACCTTCTTGGCAGATTATTGCATTGTTTTGGCATTACCATTACCCCTTGTCAAAATTGTTTATCCCCTTTGGCCAGAATTCTTGGACTCGCGCTCGCTTAATGAATAATATAACCATTTCGAGGAAATTAAAATTTTCGTGGTTTAGTTTTTCATGTATTCTTCTTTACGCATTACAAATATACTTCAGCGTAATTCCATAGTTGCACAATACTCGTAATCAAAGAAGCTTACACAACATTAATAATGTTTTTTTGCATAGATTAAAGAAATCATTACTGAATCAAAGTTACTCATTTTCATGCACGGTTCTCTCTATATAACTGTTAGAATCGTTTACTTTGCCTTGATTTTGAGTCTAATATTATAACAATTAAAACACAAATTATCACGCCTAGAAAATAACAAAAAACTAAATACCACATCCAAGGACACAGCGAGACGCTACCCAACCTTGTCTTACTAAAAATAGACCGATGAATTTACAACGCAGCATTATGACAGTGTGTGCAAATATTTCCAACCATGTTTACTGTCTCTGAACTGAACACCATTTTCCTTTACACAAAATGTTTTAATAATATAAGATGTAAATATTCAGTTTACTCTATCTGTTCAATTACATGTATTATTCAAGTTAAAAAGGGACATTGGAAACTTTGAAAATACTTTTATTGAGATACTGGTAAGTTTATTTTGTTTTAAATTTAACCCATAACTAGCTGAATTTATTACATGTAATGTAAATGCATTTACCATGATTTGAATTTGCAACAACCCATTAAAAGTGTAAGGAAATTCAATATCAAAATACCATAAAAAATGAAGCTACCAACAATAAAAACCAAAGTTAGATTGCCAAGCTGAGCTTGTGGCAAGGCGTATCACCGCCAATTCTTACATGCTCCTCCGTGCAGTATTTCAGGCACAAATGGGCACATTAGTAAAACAACCATGGTTCTGTAAGCTAGCTAGATAGCTTCCTCCCGAAACTCAAAATCGAGAATTGAGCCCACGGCCGTGAGGGGCAAGTAGAATGAAGTCAACGATTAAAACAACTCGGCCACCGACACCCCAGTTAAAAATGGTGAAATATATTATGCAAGTAGATTCTGCATTATGGCTTTTAAGTAAGAATTCCACAAAAAATGAATATGTTAAAAATAAAAGGAAATAAAGAATCCGCAAAGAACGCACACAAAGAAAAAAAACTGAAAATGCCGCTGGCTCGATCACAACGAGGCTGCTCACGGACGGCAACAGTAAGCGCAAGCCACCGTCCACGCCCCCAGCACCGGCCAAAGCATAACCCAAAACTCAACCACGGCAATGTTGAAACCAACTTGTTTTGTTTACAGTTAGACACAAGGGAAGGCTAAGGTGTTGGAAGGTTTTCCAGATTGTCACGATTCAATACTTGAGTCTGTATTGCGCTGCATTTTAACTTGCACGTCCGTGCATTAATTAATATGTAATGTTTAAACTGGTGAAAGATAGAGAAACGGGCAAAAATGAATGAAACAGAGCTCCTTGATCACGTATACCATAGATGAAATGACAGAAAATACGACATTATGTGATGCTTGAAATTTGATTCATGTTACAAAATACAAGCTTACTTAATAAGGTTTATGTCTCTTCATCGATATACACTACAAAATCATTATATATAAGGCATATTAATCACTTCATAACTATTTCATAATTATTAATTTTGTTTTTACGTGATTTTTTATGAAGAGTTGTAAATCCTATAAAGTTAGCTTGTATTCGTCCATTTTAGCATGCTAATCTACAATGTCCTTATCCACAGGGTTAAGTGAGCTACAAATCTTAGAATAACTGGTCAATCATATAAAATTCTTTGTGTAGTTTTTGACGCCGAATTTAACACAACTAATCAACCGGCTATCCTGAATGACTAACTAGTAGCAGTGAGGGACAACTGACCTATCAATCCGAGATCAGTTTCACGGAATGATTGCACATTGCCCGTGGATCGAATCAGCAGCCTCCAGGAGTACACATCCAATGTTCTGTGAGCGGAAATTTCATAAAAGGAGTTTCATTTCCATCCTCATTAGCTTATACTAACTTACTTTAATATTTATACAGTTTTCAGGCGGTGTGACTTGTTACATGTCGTTGGGCCCTTAATTAAATGGGCCCTTAATTAAATGGGCCCTTGATTAAATCTCAACAAACATTTCTTTTAAAATGGTTAGACATTTAGGAACCTATAGAAAACAATACCTTACTAAAAGAAAACTGCAGTCGATTCCCATGTTTCCAATCCAAGTTTTATTTTCTGATGACAAGCCCACATAATTTGACAAGGCTCTAAAATTTCCTAAAAATTTAAAGTATTCAACTTTAAAAAATTATCGTCAGACAAGCAATAAGATAAGTTTCTATTGTTTAATTCTAATCCTGCTAAAATTCTAATTGTCTTTCCCAACTTTCATTTTTGACAAAGACTTACCACTTTTACTTCCAGCAGGTTCATGGTGAATGATACCCCTACCATATAAAGGGGGGGGGGGGCAATACTTGAATTGCTTTAGCGCGTCCGTGGGTCCTCACAACACGAGGATAGATTTTTTTCAAACTTTAACTCGAACGTTCACCTCAACTAGCCCATATCAACGCTGTGCAGGACCTAGTTCAAGGTCACGCTTGAATATCAAACATTGTTTTAATTCCTATGGCCATGACAATGTAAGTCTTGTCATATCTTCTTTTTTATACGAATGAAATAAAGAGTGGACCAACTGTAGCTATTTGGCTGAAGACCTTTTTTCTAAGAACAACATACCTTTGCCTTTTTGCGTCTATGGACAAAGGGAAACAACTCGTATTTTTTTCTCGACTGTCCTCTTTATAAAACATAAGACCTTAGTTGATAAACTGTATAAGCACATACTGTCATGTTTCACTAAATACTATTCTGTTTGGTAACACGGCACTTACAGACTCCGATAATGAGAAAATATTCCTTGCAGATCATAAATATATTGAACAATCGAATCGCTTTGACTCTCCGACAATTTTCAACTATCATTAAGGGTTAAATCACAGGTCTTTTTTTCTGTTGTTTTCTTCTTCTTTTTCTTCTTTCTATATCATTCTTCTTTCTATCTGAACTTACCAAACTATTATCATTATTAGTCTTATTTTGTTTTTCTTTTTAGAAAATGATTTATATTGATTTATTCATTTTTCTATGCAATTTGTAACACATCAACCTTCTTAGTCAACAAACGACAATTTCTTTCGCCTTATTTTGCACACATTTTTATTGTACATAGGGAAAAGACTTCAATAAGCATTAGGTTGCTTCCAGTCTAATCCTTTTCTTGTACATGCTGTACTGATTGTAAATATCATGTACGTAAATATGCTTATGTGATGAATAAATATATGTTTAAACCAAATAAAGTGTGAAAAATTCTCTTGTTAAACTGTTTTTCAGGAAGATAACATTTGTTTGCCAACACACACTATGAGTATCCTCCGGAAACAGCCGAATGTTGTCATTATTGGTGCTGGAATGGCGGGAATATCAGCGGCACGACGATTAGTTGATGCTGGCTTCAGAAATGTTCTCATACTTGAGGCCGCTGATAGGTTTTCTGTTTATATAATTTCAAAATTTAAGTAATGTACGGCCGGAGAAATTTTAACCTATTCTTGATACCAAGTAGTGTTAAAATGCAAATTGACAATAGCACAACTGTAAACATTTGTATCCCGTAGTAAAATTTACTTATCATTTTTTCCTATTGATAAAACTTTGGTTCGTGAGTTGAAGTCCTAAGTGATTTCATTGAAAAACATGCAGCCAACGACGGCATCTTTACTTCAGCACATTTTCATGAAATTCATATCAGACCTGTCATTCATGTCGAGCCTTTGTAGAGCATACAACTGCTGGCATATTAGTTACAGAGCATAATAGATAAAACAAATTTAATTTTATTGCAACGCATACATGAAAAATATCATACAAATTATAAGTATATAACAAAAGCTTTGCATTGGGCAAAAATTCTTGCAACATTAGAATTAAAGTCTTTCCCACAGCGTATATTTTCCGCCTGTAAAATGGTGCCTTAAGATTTTGAAGACTAAAACAAGCAATGCATTTAAAGAACATTAAATAAGCTTACTCTACAAACACTTTTTTATAAATTTGAAATTTACAATTAACAGTAAGTCATCTAATTTGCCAACGACATTGAGTAAGTATCTTTCAGGATTGGTGGCCGAATTCACACCGTTTCGTTTGGTGACGGTAATTACCCTGTTGAACTAGGAGCCAATTGGATACATGCTCCCAATGCACAGAATTCAACTTTTCAGATTGCAGAGGCCATAGGAGCGTTACAACCGTATCGAATTTACAATAGGTATATAATTTGAAGCAACCAAATTCAACATAAACGCTGACGCCACTGACAGTTATAATTTCATTGCGTTTCATGCGCAATTACTTTAATAAAAACTAACATAGTTCAAATGCCACTTATTTGCTTGAGTATTGTCAATTGAATCGATTTTCAATTTTGCATTTCGATCTCCCATTGGTATGGCTTGAATGAAACAGACTACTAATGGCGACTGAATCGAAGGTTTTTACTATTTATCATGTCCGAATCACTGTCATAATGTATTCTTAAAGTTCATGTACACAAGCCATTGAATGTAATAATAACAATAATTTTGCGCACTTTGATTTGAAAACGTTTTCAAAAATAATGTTTTCAATATTTTGGAAGGCGATTTTGCCATCCGGTTATAAATAATTAGAAGAATTAATGGCGATGCCTATTGCCTTTTTTCAAACTTTAGTTTGGTTATAATTTCAGCATGAGTTCAAGATTCTTAAGGGAAGATGGGGTAGAAATTCGCAGAGAAATCATTAAAGAAGCTTTTCATATTTTCAATCGAGTCCAAGACAAAGTTTACCGGACAATTATAAATGAGCGAACAAAACATAACCGAATAATCACATTAGAACCGCTTCTATGTGAATACCTGGAAAAGGAATTGCAAAATGTTAAAGCAGACGGCAGTTACATACAGGATATGCAAAAAGCATTGAAAGCAATGATGAATTTTAGAAGGTGTTATGAAGGTGATGAACTTGACCGAATAACCTGGGAAAAGCCTGAAGAGGAGTACAACATAACAGAAGGCGGAGAAGTTCACATCCCGGGCGGATATTGCCAGATATTAAATCATATCATGAAATTAATTCCAAAGAAATCACTCATGTTGAAAAAGGAAGTAGTTGAAATATTATGGAATAGTGAAATAACCGAAATTAAAACCAGAGATGGGTCAACATTCAAAGCAGATCATGTTATTGTGACGTCATCAATTGGTTACTTGAAAAAGCATCACGAAACCCTTTTCAACCCGAAACTTCCTCAAATCAATATTGATGTACTGACCTCACTAGAACTAGGACGGGTGAATAAAATATTTTTGGAATTTGACCAACCAATTCTAGCACCAACTTATCATAGTGTAGCATTTACTTGGGATGACACGACCATTGAAAATATTCAGAATGACTGGTATAAGCGTATATTTGGTTTTGAACAAATATTCACAAAGAACAACACTCTTCTTGGGTGGATTGCTGGTGACGCTGCAGAGTACATGGAAACACTGTCAAACGACGAAATTGGTAAAATTTGCGCTGAACTTCTTCGTAAATTTTTGGGCAATAGAAATATTCCAAACCCAAAGGCAGTTTTAGTTTCAAGATGGTGTAGTAATCCGTACGTGCTTGGAGCGTACTTTCACCAGACGAAAAGAATGATTCCAGGGGAACAGGTGATATTTTCTGAACCGATCACGACGCCGTCTGGTGGACCTGTTATATTATTTGCAGGTGAAGCGTTAAGTAATTGCTGTACACATGGAGCACGGGATTCCGGAATTCAACAGGCAGAGCGACTAATAGACCTGTATATGAAAAAGAATATTGATGGTACCTTTTAACATTTACCCCTTCTGAAGCAACAACATCACAATTATCCTTTATATGGATCAACGTGTTATACATGTTTAATGCAATAAACGAGTTCTCCTCAATTCAACCACTATATGCATTTTCATTGTCAAATATTTTGCCAAGAAACATAAAATATCAATAAACAATATTGATTTAATTATGATGCATTAAATCACTAAACTTTTAATCTGCCATGAATTTCTTTATGTCAAATGTGTTTTTAGAATGTTTTTTTACTGAGATCACAAATACAGAACATTGGGATGGCGGAAACACGCGTGTGTTAATAGATACAACTAATAACAAATGAATCACAAAAAAGACACATTGCTGTAGTAAATAATGAGAAACCTGAAATATAATTTGATCTATATAAGTCAAATTCAACGCACTGCGAAAAACATACGGGACTACGGTATACGGCATTGTTTATGCAATATACGGGCGTGTAAAGAATAAAAACCCGTATACGGACATTCAATGCTATACTATAGATATTCGTACATGGAACATACGTATTATCATGTATATTTTAGATATACAGAAGTTGTACGGAATTGTATTTCCGATATATACGGAGGATACACGGATGTGTATTTTTAGATATACAAAAGAAATACGAATTGCATTTCCGAGAGATACAAAAACATTTAAAGAAAATAATTGTTTTAATGTATAGGAATATTAGTTTTTTAAGCTGTACATGACGCAATCACGTAATATATATGTAACGCACGGGATGTACATGTATATTCACGACATATACGGAGATATTATTTTTCAAGGGTACGGAAATTATCACAACACGTAATAGTTATTGTACATGAAACGAGTTAGTTACGAGGATATAACACTGGCTGGGGCGACATCAAGGAGTGTTTTACAATATTTTTTGCAGAAACATCCCGAGATGTATATATCAATACAGTTTTAAAATGCTGATTGAAGTGTACTGAGTATAATGGGTTAGTAAGAACAAAGGAAAAGTTCCAAACCATGCGATAAATAATCGACACGTATACATGACTAAAATACAAACTTGTATATTTTCTATATACAAAGTGAATGGGAACAGTATATTCATTTACTTGATGATTTTATCTTTATACTTGGAAAACCTAATTTCAATTGAGCATATTAACAATCTGTATAAATACATTTATATACAAACAAAATAAACATATCTACTCTGCATGTGTCGTAACTCATGAATGTACACCTGAAATTAGAAGGATAATATAAGGTAAAGCCTTGTGTCATGGTTTTTAATTCCACTTATATGCTTCGCGGAGTCTTATCAATTTGGGTCATGCCCGATTTTTTTTCAAGCAATTAGCCAAACTGGCCTGTGGAAAAGTAATAATAATATCCTTTCTTTTTGAAAGTGCAGTTTGAGCCGAAAATATATACGTACGAAATACCCCAAATGGCCGTGTAAAGCGAAAAATAAGATCGGGTCAACGAAATTGATATAATGTATTAAAAACGTATTTTTGTTGTTATGAACTTTTAATGTAAGTTATGAACCATGTTTAAAAATCTTATTTTCGTTAATCTATAAAAACTTTATTTATGGATCAATATTTAGCATATAATTATGGTCTTGATATCTCTTCTTAACAAAGATAATTTCAAACAATACGTACATACATGGAGCTAAATTGTACATATATCTGTGGTACTTGTACACTGCCAACATTTTCAATTTATGTGAACGAGGTAAAATCTCTGAAAATTATTGTGGGAAATAGAACTTTGTAGGTGCATTTGATAAATGGAGAAAATATGTTGAAGGTTCAATAAAGAAAAGACTCTTTTGTCGTACTAAATTTTCTGATATTTGTAATTTGTTTCTTTAGCATCTCTCTTATAGCACACTATATCAGTATATGTATGAGATGAAGTCATGTCAAATTCCAAATGTCAAAAATGTTAAGAACTCTTTTAATTCACAATTAAGTTATCGTATTTTTTGTTTTAATTTGTTTTGCTTAACACTATGTTAAATCAAGTTAAAGAAGATTTTTTTACAGCGGAAACATAAAGCCACTTATTGTTGGGTTTGGATACGTTATACTCAAAGTGTGTCATAGAGTTTACTTAACTTGTGAATAACTGTTAATGTTCACATTACTCGTTAATGTATTTTGTAAATGAGGAACATATATTTTTATTGATAAGCGCTTTAAATCTTATGACCTAAGTATCTTTTCTTCATATAAAGCTGATGCAAACAATCTTATACAAGAATAATAATGCTACATTCGTAAAGTATTGCCTCTATTTTAATGCGCATTAAATATATTAACTTGTTTAGATACTCAGACAGGAATCTATATATTAACAGAGATAACAAATTTTTTAATGTTCTGCTTTCTTGCATTCGTATATTGCCGTATTGTAAGCAGAAGCTCAAGTTGGAAACTTTATCTTGGTACAAACTATATGATTTGAGTCAATCAAATCAAAGCTTTGCGGTTGCAGTTGCTACATTTATAAAAGTGCATACGATTTATAATAAATAGACTTAGTGTTAATTTTTAATCATACGTTAAAATTTCAAAGAAATTATGAAACGGTTACAAAATCGCATGTGAAATTTGTATTCAATTTTCAATTGTTTCGATACTTGAAAAAGATTATTTTGACTGTTACTCATAGTCGCATTCATCTTTAAAACTTGCATAAACATACTATAAAAGATGATATGTATAACTAACAATGTATGAAATACACAAACAACGGGCTCCAGTAATATGATGTTTATAGATATAATATTACACCAGTAAAGCTCAATTACGCTGTTTCCCTCATAATATCAATGTGCCGGGATTTTGTAACCCAGAATATACGACGCTTAAACCGTCTTGTTAGTATATAAAATCTACTTTCAGATAAATCTGATTTTATCGATTCAAAGCAAAAAAGCAAAATAAAATGTACATCTTAATAAATAGAGTGACTTTAAGATGACGACGAAAGTAATTCTAATGTACAATCAAATTGTCCTAGTTTCCTGATTTTCATGATTAAAAGGTCAATAAATGAACTCAATAATTGTGACAATTCAATATTTTTAGCTCGACTTTTTTTGAAAAAGAAGAAGAGGTATTGTTATAGTCCTATCAACCGCTGCTACCCACTGTTAATAGCGAAGTCCTTGGTAACATTCCCACACTTGGCAACAATATACATATGTAAGTATTTCGTGGTCTGCTGGGTATCTTGACATTTGCCCCTTAGACAGTTGCCCCCTCAGAAGTTTGCTCCCCTTTCCTTTTGCAGTGGCGGACATTTGTCCCTCATATCTTTGGAAGGATTGGACATTTCCACCCCCGCTGTTTTAAAAATGTTAAAATATTTAATTGTTGAATTGTTTGTCTCAAAAACTCATCTCCTACCAGTAAATGCGCTGTGTAAAAAATAATCTTCGTGCATTGCATCTAATGTTCCGGATCAGCCATTGCCCAAGCCAATAGTTTGACGGCGTGTAAGTTGTATATCGGCCTCGTTCATCGATCTTTCTGTTTAGGAAAGACCTGGTCACGAGTTTCATGGAACACCTCGAGCGCTACGCGCTCTCAGTGTCACATGAAATTCGTGACCAGGTATTTCCTAAACAGAAAGACCTCTTACTCGGTCGATATCCTATATAAAAAACTGGATTTTAAATAAAACTTCAAAACTGTTTTGGTGTGAAAATGGCTTAGTAATGTACAATTGAATACTTCATATACATAAACCAGATGTATTAATGACAGTGAATGGGTAAAAACAGAAACGGACTAAAATCTCGGGTATCGCCTGACGCGGGAAATCCTTTGCCTGAACAAAAACGGACCGCTATGGATCAAAGTGATCAATTATCACCGTCAGCTCAACCTTACATCCCTAATATGATGGGATCTTATATACAGAGTCCAAACGCAATGCCTATGACACCGCCGCCTCAGATGCCACAGTCGCAGACGCAGCATTATAATAATCCAGTCTCACCGATTATCGACAATACGGTAATTGTGTCAAAACTTGAAGCTATTGATTTACGTTTGCGTAAACTGGACTCAATTGAGGAACAAGTGTTAAACATTGACTCTTAAATATCTTCAATGAATCATAGAATCTCTTCTCTGGAATCCAAAATGTCTGATTCGAATAAAACAATACTAGAACTTGAAAAAAAGCAGAACATTTGATTCACAGGTGTGCAATGAGATCAGTTCTAAACAGAAAAATATAGACAAAATTCTCTGCGATGAGAAACAAAGATGTTATAGCATGCAAGGTGAACTGCATGATTTGAAACAAAGCAACTCTAAATTAGATGACGATATTGTGGATTTGCAAGTACGATCGATGAGGGATAATTTGTTGTTCTTTAACATTTCAGAGGAAACCCTAGCTAACAACAAACGAGATGGGAACTGTTTATTAAAAATTCTCAACTTTTGTGAAATCAATTTAAAAATGTCAGATGCTAAGAAAAACATAAGATTTGATCGCGCTCATATAGATTAGGGAAAGTTTTGTCAAACAAAACACGTCCCATTGTAGTCAAATGAGTAACCCCCAGATAAAGCTTTGATAGAATGTTATTGAATAATACAAATTATCGGGTTAGTGACAAAGTGCGAGAAAAAAGAAAGACGTTAATCCCTGAGAGTATCAAAGCACGAGAAGAGGGCAATTTCATTTGACCGGCTTATCATGCGAGGTCAACGGTCAACTAGTATTTCACCTGATGATACGCATGAGTAGGATATAACGGAGGAACAGTTAACATTTGTCTTGTGTAATGTCCAAGGTCTCCAAAATAAATTAGATGACAATGATTTTTTTTTAATGTTTATAAACAGATATGACATTATTCTTTTGACTGAAACATGGACTTCTTCCAGATCGAATGTATGCATTGGTGGATACCTAAACTTTCATTGTGCTAGGCCTAAAAGTAACAAAAGGCCTACACGTTTTAGTGAAGGTTTAATTGTTTATTACAGAAGTCATTTAAGCGGAAAGATTGACCTTATTATATCCGATAATAGAGGTATATTGTGATTTAAGATCAAAAGTGAATTATGTAATCTAGTCCGTGATGCGTTTTTCTGTTAAGCATATATTCCTCCGGAAGAATCATCTGTTTATAAAAAATAAAAATTCGATACTTTTCGAATGTGATCTATTAAGCCAAATGACAAATGAGTGCCGATTTTAGTTGGTATGAAACTCAAGGTGATACGTATTGGTGCGGGGACCTGAACCGTCGAACAGGGGTAACCCCTGACTTTGTTGAAAATATAAATTTACAGAAATGTGTGGACATGCCAGAAATGCATGATGGTATGTTACCTGTAAGACGCTCGTCTGATAAAATATGTAACCCGTTTGGTCTAAAATTACTCTCTTTATGAAAGCAGCATGATTTACGCATTGTAAATGGCCAATTAGAAAAGTGTGAGTTTACGTATCAAAAAGGGTGCTAGCGTTGTAGATCATCTAATTGTAAATATTTTACGTTACTGTAGTTTGAATACAATGGAGGTGTTAGATTTCAACGAATTTTCAGATCAATGTGCTGTTGAATTTTCTTTAAATTGTGATTTGTCAAGTTCGTCTAATAATACAATCATTAAAGAAGATAAATAAGTGTGGAATAATGATCATGTTTGTGACCTTTTGGCTTGTTATGATTTTTGGTAAAACAATAACAAAAATGGTCTTGCTATAGCAAAAAAACGCAGAAATCGATGGTTTAATCAAGAATGTAAGCATTATAAATCACTTTTTATGAAGCGAGAAGACTCAAAAGAGTAAACACAGAGGAAAACAGAAAACGCTGTTAGAATTAAGGAGCAAATATAATAAAATCAAACATAAAGCTAAATTAAAGTTTTTCACGACTGAAAAAATATATTTTCTGATTTAAGTAAAAGATCACCAGAAAATTAATAAATTCCGAAATAAGTATGGGAGTAAAAACTTCGATGTTCCTTTAGATGAGTTTGTTAATCATTTTGCTAACATGCCAGGAAACACAAATATGAATGATTTAGAAGTAAACTTAGATGAAATTCATGTAGATTTTTTAGATACAAAAATCACCAATGATGAAATCTTAAAAACGATTTCCTCATGCAATAGAAATAAAGCTGCATCAACGGATAAAATTGTGGCCAAATTTTTTATCGCCGCTAAAGATTTCATTACACCATACTTAGTTAAGTTATTTAACATTATCTCTGATGCAGGAGTTTATCCTGATTCTTGGACCAAGGGGATAATTGTCCCAATTTACAAAAAGGGTGATAAATCCAATCCTAGTAATAATAGGGGTATTTCTCTTGTGAATAGCATGGCTAAACTTTTTTCCCTTGTTTTAAGAAACGGAATAAACAAATGGTGCGAGACAGAAGATATATTTTGTGAAAATCAGTTTGGTTTCAGAGATAAAAAAGCACAATTGATTGTATATTTTTATTACATTGTATTATCCAAAAAAAGTTATATGATAAAAAGAAATTGTAATGTGCTTTTATAGACTACGAAAAAGCTTTCGATGCAGTTAATAGAGGAACATTATTTGTTAAATTGCTATAAGAGAGAATTGGCAGTAAAATGTTGAATACGATAAAAGCAATTTATGAGAAAGTTTCGTCATGTGTTAAAATTTGCTTGTAAATTTTCAGATTTTATGATATATCTATTGGATTGAAACAAGGAGAGCCACTTTCACCGATAATGTTTATACTCTTCATAAATGATGTATGCAAAAACATTAACCTTTAAAGTTTATCAAACTATGATCTTAACCAATTATGTGTATTTATGTTGCTTTTTGCAGATGATATGGTTGTATTTTCACCGATCCTAATACTTTACAAAATCACTTTAACTATGTATATGAATATTCGAAACAATGTTGTCTTAAGATCAATATAAAGAAGATCAAAATTTGTATTTAAGAAAAACGTAAATTTCGAGAGCAATAGACAATTTTACATTGACGATAATGTTATTGATATTGTAGACAGTTTCTGTTATCTAGGAGTGACTTTTGTTTCAAATGGTAACATTACTAAAACAGCTAAAACTCTTTCTGATTAGGCTATAAAAGCAATATACAATTTGTTAAGTCTTTTTACAAGAATACATGTCGATATCATAACGAAGCTTAAATTGTTTGATCCCCTACTTGCACCAATTTTGCTTTATTCTGCGGAAGTTTGCGGAAAATATTGTCCTAAAGAGGTTGATAAGATTCACATAGAATTATGCAAAACCATAGGGGTGAAATCACAGACTCCAAATTACGCTGTTTTAGGTTTATTAGGGAGATTCCAGTTATTTCCCAAGAAACTCTCTTCAATATTACACTAAATTAAAATCAAATCCAGAGTCATTAATTTGTAAGTTATTTTCTACTGAGTGTAATAGTAATAATGATCAAAATTCGGCTCTTTCTTTAAAAAAAACTATTGTATAATCTTGGTTTAAATGATATATGGGGTAATTTTAATAAAGGTGTAAACTATTTTCCTACTTTGTCACGAAGATTGAGAGATCAATTTATCCAACATTGGCATACGACAATCAATAATTTGCCGAAATTATCTTATTATGTTCAATTATTTGTATCAGAGGAATATCTTAACAAAATAAAATGTGACAAATTAGTAAAACTGTTTGCATCCTTTAGGTTATAGCAGTCATAATCTAGCTATAGAAACCGGTCGTTATGGAGGTATAGATAGACAGAATAGATTGTGTGAACATTGTACAATGCATGTTGTTGAAAGTGAATAGCACTTTCTTTTAATCTGTACTCATTATTCTGAAATTCGCAAGAAATATTTTCCAAACACAGCATGACCATCTTTACCTAAATTTTATAGTTAAATGTCAAAAAGATAACAGTCAGTCAACTTTACTGAATGTATCGAAATTTTCAAATGAAGCATTTTTGGAAAGAATTGAAATTAATATGTAAGTTAATGCATGTCATATACTTTACTGTTTCTCCTAATCAGCTTCGCAATTATGTAACAATTATATAACAATTATATGTCATTTGATGCATGTGTGATTTGTATATATATATTTTAGTTTGTTAACCTTTGCCAGAGGCATTTTGTATGCAGATTATTGAAAATAAAATATTGAATTGAATTGATAAACAAAATCTAGTAGATCGCATATAGAATTGATTTAGTTATGAGTAATTGTTATTGGAGCTTGCAAACAGCTTGTTTAAATAATACAAAGTATGCTTATAAAACCAATCACCTGGTTTTCTAAGCTTTGAAATCAAAATAAAAGACACATCCCACTATTTTTTTCTCATAATGCTCAATATTACCATGATAAATGTGTATACATGTATAAGCATTTTTACCGAATTTAAAAATAAATTCATATGTTTTACATTTGTATTTAAATAACTCAGTTCATCCAAAAAAATAGTGGGCTTTTGGAAAATAAGCTTTTCTTCAGCTTTGTTTTCAAAACGTACACTTTAATTTCAGCCTAATACGATCAAGCAATGAAAATAAAATAGAAATCATTTTAAGTTTTTTCCTTAGTGAAGATGTGACCATTCTGTCTTATTGCTTTCTCTCCAAAATGATTTTCAAATTCTTCTGATCATCATTCTTGAAGATTTAATTATTCTAGAGATTTCTAAACTGGAGTCTTGTTTAATGAATATTTCTGTCCCGTACACAATGTTTAAGTTGAAGTTGTAGTCACATCGTTGATTACAATACCACCAACCCCCTCTGCCGCCAATGTCACATGTAATCTCAGGACCATATACGAATGCTACAAATGGAGCTCCATTGCAGATCGAGAACTGCTCCCCTAAAGGGTATGAAATTCCTGAAAAGAGCAAAAAATATTGTAATTGCGACTATTAAGGGCACATAACACAATCATTTACCTTTAAAAAGGGAAAGAAGTCACTTGATTATGATTTGTTGTGTGATTTGAAATCACTTGTTTTATGATTTGTCATGTGATTTGAAATCACTTGTTTTATGATTTGTCATGTGATTTGAAATCACTTGTTTTATGATTTGTTATGTGATTCGAAATCACTTGTTTTATGATTTGTTATGTGATTTGAAATCACTTGTTTTATGATTTGATATGTGATTGAAATCACTTGTTTAATGAAAGACGGCCAGCTTTCTTTGTTGATCTTGTTGACCATATTTCACGTTTTTACGTCACTTGCAGGAAGAAAAAGGGTTTAATGTGAAATAATTTGCCAAAAGGATAGCAAAACGTTAACAGAGTGGTATTTAGTCTTCCATACAATATCACGATTCCTATTAGGGAAAGCCCTGGTACCCTGGGGAGGGTGATGTAAAACCCCTGGAACACAAATTGTTCAATCTTGGTAGATGTTAAACCCTAAAATTGGTCAGCCATAGTAGCGGTCACTTAAACAATGTTTAAAGCACGTCAGATCCTGCCTCCAACACCATATGCCCCTGTAAACACTCTATCAAGGATATTGTAATATCTAAACACGAAGGGAAATCTGTTTTAATGATTAAATTTGTTTTCATACAATTTTACATATATGAAAAATACCGTATACCATCAAGTCTCATTAAACTACAAAATGTAAACAGTCCAACTTATATGCAACCTGAGCCTAGCATATGTCTGCTCACTTCATTTGCTTTTTGAGCTGGGACCCAACACTATTATTCTCTCACGACTTAAAACTTCTGTCAAAATCGTGACTTTCTGGAGACCCAGTATGACCGCCAAATTCAAATATTTTTTTCTTAAAATCATTCTGGAAATATCTAAGTAATAATTATCTGACCAACAAAGTTTTCAACCTCCAGCGTTTAGGGATAGACCCCTCTATCAAAGAGTGTCTGTTTATTTACATTTTTTAAACGCGGAACGTTGGAGGTTAAAAACTTTGTGGAGAAAAATTTAATAAATATTTAAACTGTACATTATATAAATAACAAAATGAGAGAAACAACACACTGTGCATCTTGGTAATAGTATAAAGGTTCGAGTATACCGTTTGTGTACCGGATTGACAAGCGTTCAACACAGAGCCGGGAACTCTTCTCGTATTGCTTGGTCAGAACGCAAAATTTACTTTCGTTTATTATTATTATTTTTTATTTTATTTTTAAAGCACTGTTAAATGTCCTTCACCGAAGTCTAAAAGCCTCAAGCAAGAAAGTTCATTAATCAAGTGAGCTTACAATGGAAAACATCTGCAAAGGATTAGAAGACTTACATTTAATATTAATATATCTTGTGTGATTCTTAGTCCGATTTGAAGGTCCTTTTGCCCAATAAAAATGATAAATTTTGGAAAACTGGGTGAGAAAATGATCGGAAAAATTTCATCCAAGTTATTGGGTTAGACCTACATTAAATGGTACACAAGTTTCGAAGAGACAATATTTCCAGTCCCGTCTGTGGGATCCATTTAATATTTAGCCCCGAACCTGCTTTATAGTCAATTGTTGGCGTCCGCGCCGAAGCGCGGCGCCTTTTATGGAATGAAATCAGATTTTGTGAAAGGGCGACAGCAACTTCTCGAGTATGATATTAGAATAAAAATTGAAATATATTCAGTTTAACTGTGTAGTGCCTAGTTAGATTGTACCGCTGTACATACTAGCCTGGCTCTGTGGCAATGGCAATTGTGGTTCAGCTGCATGAGGTTAGGCCTAAGGATATCATGTCCTATCTCACCTGAGTAATCAAGGGCTTCATTGTCTATTGAGAGCGTGTACTGTGCGCCAGTGAGCTGGAACCGACCAAATCTTTCGTACAATGGATTATGATCATCAAAGTCAAGATCATATCTGAATTCGCTCGGTTTTTCTGTGAGTGTTTGGATAAACTTAAGTCCTGCAATCATATTTACAATTGCATGTTACATTTTAGTAAAATAATCTGACATATTCCTTGAGTAGTTAAATAGTATAGATATTTATCTCATAAAACATATTTTATACAATTACTTTTAAACGGTATTGTTAAGATATATCCATTCTCCTATTGCCGATACATGATAGAGTTTCAATATAGAATTCATCTGTTATTTAAAACACATTCATATTGTACATAAAGAGAATAAATTGTGACGTTCGTGGCCGAGTGCTTAAAGTTGTTGTCTTTAAACCACTTGTCCCTCACCGCTGTGGGTTCGAATCCCGACAGGGACTTTGGATTCTTTAATGTGAGGAAGCTATTCAGCTAGATTACGGAACGTTGGTGGTTCTACTCAGGTGCCCGTTCGTGCCTGAAATAATGCACGGAAGATATCCAATAGATATAATAATTATGATTAAGTGAATGCATAGATGAATGAATGATTGAAATTGCATACCGAGCCAGAATTCACCATTTATGTCCCCAAATCCGTTCTCGTACGTTGTAAAGTTTCTTTCGAAGTTGACTGAGCCATCAAATCTGTTTTGGAAAACCTTAAATACAATGTAAGAACAGAATTTACTTCTTGACATGAATCATGAGGCGTTTATACCATCACTGATGAAATTCAAGAGCGGCCTAATGTAATGTCTTATATCACAAGCTACCAATACAATGGAGCGTTGAAAGAGGTGTTCGCTTTCCTGCCTCATTATTGGTGGTAAAACGCTTCCAGTTCTACTGTACATGGTCAATAACTTAAGTGATGCGAAAGTAATTAATGAGATAAAGTAAGAGACAGGCCACAATTATCGCACAAAATGACCAAATTCCGGTAGGGCCATTTCAACTTCATGAATTCCCGCTTTCATCCTCATGATTTCACAATTTAAACTTCGTGAATTCACGTTTTCAACATAAGGAATTCATGAATTTCTATTTCTGATTTCAGATTCATAGAGTTGTGAAAATGAAATCCTGAATTCGTGAAGTTTAAATTACGAACTTCCGAAGTTGAATTTATGAAGTTAAAATTGTGAGGCGTTTGTAATCATGAATTCGTGAAGTTGGAATCGTGAATTTGTGATGTTGAAATTGTGAACTCATGAAGTTGATATCGTAAATTCATGAAGATGAAATCGTGAATTCGTAAAGTTATAGACGCTTGTTTTAAACACAAACATTCTAATAATAATTTCTACAAACATACTGTCCATCCTCCACCATTGGTTGTCATGTCACAGTAAACGTGTAACGTTTTATTGCCACCAATTGCTATGGTATAAACACCGCTGTCAGCAAACATGTTCCTTTCCAGAATTTCTTTGCAGTCGGATGCGAGTGCTTAAAATTAAAAATTAATTTAGAGTTACAGGAAGTAAAGGTACATGTTCAAGTCATTACATCGTTCAATTTTGTAAACTTAACATCTAACAGGACCAAAAACCAAACTTCAAAAAAGGTATCAAAATTAAAACAAGAGGAACATGATGGCCCTAGATCGCTCCCCTGACCCACCAACAACATACAAGCAATGTCTAAGACAAGCGTTCTGGCCAAATTTTATAACAAATGAGTCAAAATGTGACCTCTAGTGTGTTAATTTTTTTTTCCATATTTGGGCAGTGTGACCTAACTTTGACCCAGTTGGCCCATTTCAATCTTGACATAGAAATCATCAAAACAAATTTGCAGACCGATTTCCAGGATATTTGGATAACAACAGTAGCCACTAGAGAGTTCACAAGATTTTCTATTTTAGCTCCTTTGGCCTATTTTTTCATTACTCCTCCAAGCAATTAACTAGACAAGCATCCTGACCAAGTTTGATGAGAATTGAGTCAAAATGTTACCATTAGATTTTTAATAATGTTTTTCCGTAATTGGACAGAACCGCCTCTGTGGTCGAGGGTTTAGAGTCGATGACTTCTAATCCAGTTACCTCTCTGGCGTGGGTTCGATCCCCGGGAGATGCTTTGGTAGTTTAGCGCGGAGGAAGGTTGTCTAGTACTGATGTAACTCTCTCCAGGAACGATGGTTAGGAAACTACCCGCCTATATGACTAAAATACTGTTGGAAAAAGGCGTAAAATGAAACAAACAAACAAACAAACAAACAAAAGTATTTGGACAGTGTGACCTAGTTTTTGACACAAGGTGATCCATAATCAAACTTGACCTAGAAATCATCAAAACAACCTTCCCGACCGATTTTCAGGAAATTTGGATAAAAACTGTAGCCACTAGAGTGTTAACTAACTTTTCTTATTTTTAGCTCATGTGACCTATTTTTTTACCAGAGATGAAGCATGTTAATAATTGATCTAGAAATCATCAAAACAACCGTCCTGACAAATTTCCAGAATATTTGGATCAAAACTGCAGACACTAGTGTGTTGTGTTAACAATCTTTTTCTATTTTCAGCTCCTGTGACCTAGTTTTTGACCAGAGATGACCCATGTTCAAACTTGATATAGAAAATATCAAAACAACCGTCCTGATATTTGAATCAAAACTGCAGCCGCTAGAGTGTTAACAAGCTTTATTTGTAGCTCCTGTGACCTAGTTTTTGACCGGAGATGACCTATCTTCGAACTTGACCTAGAAATTATCAAAGCAACCTTACTGACAAATTTCCAGAATATTTGGATCAAAACTGCAGCCACTAGAGTGTTAACAAGCCTTTTCTTTTTTTAGCTCATGTGACCAAGTTTTCGAACTTGACCTGTAGTTTGTTGAGACAAACATTCTGAGTTCGATGATGATCCAATTAAAACTGTGACTGCTAGAGTGTTAATAACCAAATTGCTGACGACGCAACGCACGACGACGGACGCCGGTCATAGCTACATCAGTATACCTAACCTTGACCGCTTTGTGGTCAGGTGAGCTAAAAAAACAACCACAAAACAACAACATTTTAAACGATTGAAATAAGTAATGATTAACTTGTTTTATTCACGTAATGACTAATTTTTCAGTATTTAACCATTTTTGATATACTTCAACCCATATTGGTAATTTACGTTGATTGGAAGTGCTGTCTGCAATGTGTTAACTAACTTTACTTTAAATACATTTTCAAATTTTCATGAAAATTAGTATTCATAGAAAATTAGTATTCTGGAATCATGTCGCTTTTATCAAAGTTATTGATGTTCCTTAAGTGTCCGAGCTTTAACAGGTAACTAAATGAAAGAAGAACAACCAGCACATCGATAATATTTACAATTTAAGTAAAATAAGATGTTATCTTTGATAAATAGACTTCAATTGGTTTATTTAACCATGAACGGATCTTCGTAATTTTGTGTACCATTTGGTTAAAATCTTGGCTAAGAAATTAGATTTTTATATTGCAGATCATTCCTTCAGTTCGTTTTTTTCCAAATTAGTTATTTTTATTGTGAATATGACCCAACTATGAAAAGCGATTAAACACCTTAAACTTAAAGTTGCACAAACACGTCAATTTTAAATATTAGAAATATTTATATATCTTTGAAATCATCTCCATATTATTCCATATTGAGTGCCTCGCTTTATCCTTGTTAAAAAATCTTTTTTTGTCCTCACTGGAGCTTCTTGGGTGCATTTTGCAAGTAAATTTGAACTGTCAATGACCAATATTGGTGTCGGAACAACATCCGAAAATAAACATGAAATACCCTTTTAGTTTTTAAATGAATCAAATTTAACGAACCTCTTTTTGAAAAATGTATAAATCCTGTCGAGTTGGTCGGTGGGATTGGTTTAAAAAACTCCCGGCATCCAGAGCATTTCTGACCATCCGCTTGAAATGAAAAGGAATTGCATTCATCGTCATCGTTACAAATTTTACTGCATGCCAATGGATTTTTAACGGCGTCTTTCACAAATTGAGTATCTTCCGCAGAGCATCTCTCTTCAACGGTTTCTCCCTCAAAGTGATATTTTACCCAATTTATAGCGATAGATGACGAGACCGTGTCATATTCAATCACAAAGATGCAGATAAATAAAATAAGAATTCTTTCACAGATGTATGTCATGGCGCAAATTTTTATTCTCTAATTCGAATAAAAATTTTAGACATGCACCTATTACAAGCAATATTGTTAAAGTGAGAGAAAAACCTACGACTAAAAAAGTTTGAATAACCATCAATATCGCGTAAAAGACAGATCAAAGACTGCTTATGCATTATGCACCATTGTATCAAAGGTTTGTATGACGTCAAGAATTTCACATGTGGCCATAAATTATAGAAACTTTTAACGCCTAAGAATTCGAAAACTTCTTTCATGCTGATAGAAAGTGATTCTAAGTATGTCAACCGTTTTGAACGCAAACGGAAATTTATTGCACTTGAGACACGTTGGTGTAACTTATATTAGCTAACAAGAACACATTTCTCTATTATATCTATAGAAGATTTTTTTAAATATATCATCAGGACAAAAAATGTGTTTTATTTATGAATGAGTCACAAACAAATGACTTTATCGATGGCGGATAGAAAATGTTACCCAAATATCTTTAAATTACATAGAGCTTGAAACACCCCATTTTGGGTCGTTTTCATTTTAATGAATTCAAATTTTCTTCATTGCTTCAGTACCTTAATGCTGTTACATAACCGATCATTGTGCTTGTTAGTTTTTAGAAGACATTCTTCTCGTTATCATTTATATATAGAGCTATTGCAGTGACTCAACCAGCATTCCGTCATTGTTTTACATCCGATGTTTTATCCCTTAATAGATTAAAACTTTTTTTCGTGTTTAACCAAACTATTTTGGAACATTTTCTATTGTGACATATATTGTCAATATCCGTTGAACACAAAATTATAGTTTCTTTATACTATTCAATAATTATGTTTAGTTCAGTGTAAGATTGGGATATATTTCACCGATTGAGCACTAAAAGGCATATTTCACGACTGCACAGCCACGAGAGAAATATAAACTTTTGGTGTTCACAAGGTGAATTATTTTCCGATCTTACACTAAACTTAACATTTTTTTTATTATATGCAAAGAAATGTTTATAAAACACATTTAAAGCTAATACTAAATGAAAATCGCGAAAAATCGCACTCATTTACGACGTCACGTTATTATGCTGGTTTCCAACACTTTGCACGCTGGTATTCTACTGAAACAATGTAACGGGCATAAATTCAAAACAGTGAAAATTATCAAATTGATAATTATACTGTTTCAAAAAGTGAAATATCAGTTTCATATTTCACTGATATATTTCTATAAACCACCGAAAAGCATGTTATATATAATACCACGCTTGCTAAACACTGACAGTTTTACATTTTGATGATCTATATAAAATGAGAGCCATCGACATTTCAGTTCTAGAGCCTTCGACTTAACCTAAGTTGAAACAGGTAAACACAATGTCTCATAATATTGGATTTAAAAGAATAAGCTTGTTTTTATTTTTTTAATTGACGCATGCTTTGCTTAGTAGAGTATTTTCTCATGATTGTGGTTGTAACTGATAAGAAATACCTCATAATTGCGTAGGAACAACATGCTTTCTTAGTGAAACGATTTGCATTTTATAACTTAGATAAGAAACAACCATGCACATACTGTATTTTTAAAATGCTTTGAATAATTGCAATTTCTTTTTTAATAATAATTCTGAGTTTTAGATATGACAAAGAATTACCGAAAAACAGGTAATTTATGTTTATTTTTCTGTTGAAAAATAAAGAGATTTTCACTTTAGATTTAGAAATCTGAGTCACCGTTATATTTTGCTGTGAATTCTTTTTTGTGTAATTTTTATATATTTTTTCTTATCATAAGCAGCAATTAACCTAGAAAAATAAACATTTATTATCGCAAACTATATACAGTCTATTCATTTTATCTCGATGATGCATTACAAAGTATGAAGGATTATCATTTCTTATTGCCTTGAATGAATTGCAATGAAAGTATTTAATGTACAGAAACTTTAGTGCGATAAGTTATAGCTAATTGGACCATTATGAGTTACGTTGACTGCACTCTTTATTTAAAGAATCTTTAATGCGATAAGTTATACATATTCAACCCATCATGACTAACTTTGTCTACAAATAAAACTATTACATTCGTGTTTGCCGTAATTTTCTATATTTGCAATATTAGAAATATAAGAAACAGTCCAATTACATATTTATATGCCATTGACATTGCACCGGTAATCATGTTATATTTAATTTAGTCAAAATATACGACCATAGCTCTTATACAAACAAAAACAAAAGCAACAGTCCTCGTATGAACCCTTCACAATGAGTTGGAACGACATCTTAAATCAAGTATTTCATCCATCTTCAAATCATTAAATCCTTTGAAGATTTGTAAGCTATTTTAGCCGCGTCACGACAAAACCAACATAATGGGTTTGTGACCAGCATGGATCCAGACCAGCCTGCGCATTCGCGCAGTCTGATCAGGATCCATGCTGTTCGCTTACCAACTCTATAACAAGTAGAGAAACTGATAGCGAACCGTATGGATCCTGATCAGACTGTACGGTATTGGTGCAAATCGTATTTCAATGTGATTTTGATAACAGTTTCATAAATATACGAAATGAAGAAAATATGATGCAGCATAGCTAACGACATACAATACAGGACTTAGTATTATATTCATTGTCAAGTTGTTCTCCCCTTTACTGGTCCAGTTGCAAAGGTCATGAATAATAATTCTCGTGTTGATCAGACTATCATGAAATTGTTATTCCACACAATATATAGAGCGCATGTTTATATTTAATAACCCATTGTTTTAGCAGGGTCTTGTATCTATGTCACCTCTATAATAGTTGCATGCAGTGTGGTGCTAATATATAAAGCTAAGTCTGCATATTTTATGAGTTAGATTTATACGGTATAAGTTTGTAAATGAAACATCTGAGACGGCCTATACAATGTAATAATAAAGAAAAATTCTGAATGAGGATCAAGTTATCCTGATTTCATTTTCAATGTTTTATGAATTTTTTTAATTAAAAAGGGAGAAGCTCAAATAAACTGTACATAGATCTATTTGGGAACAAATTATATACTTGTTTATATTGCATATTGTATATATACATATACAAATTTACACTCGCCTGAGGCGACACGAAGCTAAATTGTATAGGAATTATCCCAAAAAGTTCTTATATCCACAGGTTATCATATTTAAAGAAACAAAAACATTTTTGATACAATTAAAGTTCACATGGGTAACTAGAAAGTTATAACATGTAGTACAAACAAATTTATAAGAGAGACGAAAATACCGTTTGCATTGTCATGCTGTCATATTACTACGCTGACTGATTTTGATTTTAACATCTCAGAGAATGAAAAATTAGTTAACACTTTGAACAGCTTATAACCCGTGAACATTGACAGGAATACTATACACGGTTCCAAAAGAAAGTGTGCACTTTTTAATGTTGAATATTTAGAAATTTAGCAGACGTTTCTTTTGCAAATTTGGCATTATAAGCCCTAAGTACACAGTACATCGATCCAATATAAAACCTATCCCGTGCTGGCACGGACTTTTCGCTTTATATGGCAATACATATTATAGCATGATTTGCACGCGCAGTCCGAGGCGAAGGTACATGTCACAGGAAATGTGTATAGACATAATCCTTATCCCACTTCATAGGGAAAACACATTTAATTTCACAGCGCTGAACTGAACATGCCTCGACTGAATCAAAATCAGCGAATTCAAGCATTAATGATGTTTGCTCGTGGCGACAACGTCTCCAACGTCTGTAGAGCGTTCGGTTGTCACAGAAACACAATATTTCGGTTGCGCCAGCGTTTCCAGCAAATAGGTGGCGTAGACCCGGTAGACCGAGGGTTACAAACCCTCGAACGGACATGTTCATTACGTTGATGCACCTTCGACGTCGTTTTCAAACGGCGACAAGTTCTGCAAGGCAGTATGGTATCAGCAACAGTGTTACGCCGCCTCAGGCAAGCCCGGCAACCCATTCGGCCAAGAAGGCCCTATGTGGGACAAGTGCTTACAGCACGTCATCGGGCTGCCCGTTTGCAGTGGGCACAATGACATTTCCGTTGGGGGTGACAGCAGTGGGCTCGAGTTCAATTCTCGGATGAGTCTAGGTTTAACCCTTTCACTGCCATATGGACGGCATATGCCGTCCCTATTATTTTCGGCGTATTTGCCATATGGACGGCTTTTGCCGTTTCTATAATAATAATAATAATAGTAATAATAATAATAATAATAATAATAATAATAATAATAAAAATAATAATAATAATAATAATTATAATAATAATTATACTGATAATAATAATAAATGTAAAGATAATTATACCATCGACAATAATTATTATATACTAGCAGATTTGGAAACATATATAATTATTATAAAATTTATAATACTAATAACAAATAATAATAATTATGTTAATTAATAACATAATAATTTCTTAGAAAACCCTCTGGCAAATAGGTGATAAATAAATAAATAATCCTCTGGCAGCTAAAGGGTTAATCTTAGTCATCATGAGGTCAAATTCTAGTTTTTAGAAGAAGAGGGGAACATTTTGCTGATAATTGCCTCGTTAAGAGGGACCGATTTGGAGGTGGGAGTGTTATGGTATGAGGTGGCATTATGGGCAAAAGGAAAACAAATCTCATTGTTGTGCAAGGTAATCTCAATGCTCAAGGTTACATTAACCAGATTCTGCAGCCTGAAACTGTTCCTTTCCTTCAAAGGCATGGGCCTGCAATATTGATGCATGATAATGCAAGGCCTCATGTTGCAAGGATATGTCGGCAGTTTCTGAACAGAAAAAACGTTAACGTACTACCTCGGCCTGCCGTCTCACCGATAATCCGATTGAGCACATCTGGGATTATCTGGGTAGAAAGGTTCGAGCTAGAGGGAAAGTGCACAATCTTAGGGATCTGGAAAACGCCTAAATTAAAGAATTGAATAATATTCCCAACGACGTTATCAGACGTTACGTAAGGTCAATGCGAGGTCGCCTCGCTGCTTGCATCAATAGTCGAGGTGGCCACACTCGATACTGACTACATCGAATTTCCCAATTCAGCAGAATGAAATGGTTAATTGTGGAAATTGCTAATTTCAGAGCAGTCTTGCAACTTTCATTTTCGGACCTAGTCCATTCTCGAGACAAAATCATATCCTAATGACACCGGAATTTAAAGTTTAAAGTCACGATTATAATGAACATGTTCTGATCTTGATTTTGGTACCAAATACGTGGACATAAAGCATAATGGGCAATGGAAAATCGCCGAAAACAAAGTGCACACTTTTTTTTGGAACCTAGTATATAATAAATGGAACTATCACTTGAATTGTTGAATTGCTAATTTATAACTTGTGTATAAAAAGACCATGCTCCTTATTATCACTTTAATATTAGTTTCTTAAATTCATTAAATTTTACCTTTTATTACAAAGTAAATGCCTTCATAAATTCAGTTATATCCATCATTAATTTATAAGTTTCAAATGTATACAACACATTTTGCAGAATTGATCAATGTCAACATTACTGTCCACATTGGGCATGTCTCAGCAAATCTTTGATATTTTGTTTTATTTTCTGCATATTCTTTGCAGGCATCCCTTTTGACTTTTCCACACCTTTTGTCATGCTTGATTCTTTCTGGTTTAGTCACCTTGGAAATGTCAAGTGTTGTAAGCAGGCATAGCAATTTCCTCAGGATCAATTTATTTTTCATTTCTGACATACTTTATAGTTCTGGGGTTTTGGAAACAATTAGTTTGTTTATGATTTGTTTTAGTCTGGACATTTCGTCTTTATGCAGAAACTTTGTGACATTTTGAACAAATCCATAATTTCACTAGTGACAGATGATCTACATTGAACCCGTTTTTGTACTGTTTCGAAATATTTTTAGATTGTTGCATGCTGCAACCTCACAGCACATTCCTAGCTTTAGAAATGAAGTCCCAAGAATTGATGTATCTTCATCTAAGACTTTTCCATCCATGTTTATTTCTAACAAAAATTAAAACAATTGGTGATTAGTTCCTGTTCAGTAGAAATCACATGAACAATATGCATATATTAATATACATGTATAAATAAACATATCTGACATATAAATGTTAAACCACTATCATATTTGAACTCACTTCGTTATGAAAATACGTTAAAACAAGGTTTCAGTAAGTTGGATAAATATACAAATGAAAAATCATTTTGAAATATAATATAAGTATTATTTCTTTACTGTTGATAAAAAGATCATTATCATATTTCTAGACATTTCTATGTAAATAAATACATCTGGGATAAATATATGTATACACAAATATATATACATAAATATTCATTCATTATGGCCTCGTCACGCAATCTTTGTTTGTTTGTTAGATTGTGTTTTATATCACACCGACACAGTGTATGTCATTTGGCTACGTTCCAGCTTTACTAGTGGAGGAAGACCTCAGGTGTCCTTTCGTGAATTATTTCAGGCACGAACTTGCACTTGAGTAGAACCACCGACGTTCCGTAAGCTAGCTGGATAGCTTCCTCACATGAAAGAATTCAAAGTACCTGTCGGGATTCGAACCCACAGCGGTGAGGGGCAAGTGGTTTGATGTTAACGAGTCTAACGACCTTAACCACATGAGCTCAAAGTCACATTTATACATACATAAAGCATCTCTTTAAATGTTAGAAAGTGAGTTAAAGCGTGATAACAACAATACTGTTATGTTGAACAACAGTCCAATTTAGTTATTACATTTTATTGTATCTGTGTCTGTACTGTCATATGTAAATAAGGACTATAAATCTGTCTAGTAATCACGCAATCAAAACGAGATTTCACAGGAGTTTGGGGAGCAATTTTCTCAGCATCACTCTCTATGTTATCAAAATTATAATGGTACTCATCATTAGAGCCAACTGAGCCAACTGAGCCACTATCAATTTGCCAAGCACTTGGTGCTTCAGCTCCTAAAAACGGCTTCAAAATATCTACATGCACATGTGGATGATTCAAGAGTTTGGATCTTTTTGTATAGCATAAACTTGACTTGATCTTTGATGATGATTATCTTATATCCACCGATCCAACGTAATTCCATTTTTTGGTATTTTTTTGGTGGGTACTAGCGTCATACATATTCACCTTCTTTGAACTCTTCTATTTTTGAGGTTTTATCATGGTCATTTCATCAATGTTTTGTAGAACCTAATATACTTTTATGAGCAGTTTCATAAGCTTTAAAATTTGCAGCCTGTAACCACTCTACATAGCAAAGCGAGCTTAAGATTCTGGTTGATTTAGTGGTGAACAATATATCAAATCAAGGGGCATCTTAGTTTCTTGGCCAAACATAATTATATTTGGGGTACATTTGGTACTAGAGTGCTCTGTTTCCCTATATGCCGTCATGAGGTAAGGTAAATATTTATAGCAAACGTCCTGATTCTCATAGCAAAATGTGTACAACATTTGTTTAAGTGTACGCATTAATCGTTCTATGACGCCGTCAGTCTGGGTCTGGCTTGAACTTCCATTTTTACGTAAATAATTTGGCAGTAACATTTCGGGCTTGGTCAGTATGTAATTGTTCGGGACAACCAAATCGACATTAACTAGCTTACTAATATCTGCGACTGTGAATGTCGTTTGTTCAGGTATTGCAAATGTTTCTATCATTTTGTGAAGTGAAGTTGTCTACAACAACCATGATATTCGAAAACAGCAAAGGACCGCAAATGTCAACAGCTATGACCTGAAATCGTCTTCCAACTGAAAATTGTTGCAGCGGGGATTTTCCAATCCTAAGACCAGGTTTACATATAGCACATAAGGCACATTCTACGCATCAATATATACTATCAAACATATTCGGCCAATAGAAATGTTTATAATATCCTTTAACGTGCAATCTTTACAAAAAAGGCCAGATGTAGAGTTAACATAATGTTTTAGTTTCTGGACCAACAGTCTTATATCATCTTTAGTAGTGATGTTGTCATTTTCCTTTGCCAATAAAATGACACTTAAACAAGGGTCTCCGAGTTGAAGTTTTTTTAATTCACCTTTTTATAATGATCCCACCCATTATGTCAAAGAGTAACTCTCAGACTCATTACCAATATAATTTACGGAGAAAGCAGTGCCACTTTCAAACACAAAAGTTCACTCAGAACTATTAGCTAGTGTTTCAAGTTTAAGGCCCCGTCTGCTATATTCTTGAGGTAGACTGTTTTGACCCTCCTAATGCAACTTTGTGGCAAGATAAGACATAATCTCTCTTTTAAGGAGCGCAGTATACACATTGCCCAAGTTTGCAATTTTTAACGAACCTTGATAACGCTTCAACATGCTTCATATGAGACCCTTTTTGGTGAACATGTTCAAACTCGAAAGTAATCACAGTAACTATGCTTATAATGAATTTAAAATCTGTTCCTTATAACAGTTTTACATATAACGAACTGGCTGACTATCGTCCTCCATCTTGAGTAGCATTTTATTAAGAAAAATAACTCTTGGGTTCGTCATTGTTGTCGCCAGACTCAATCAAACCGAGTCTGCAATTCCTTTGTAATTTTGTTGTGATTAATGCTGCCGAAGGATCACTTTGTTTCCAGATTTTCATAAATTTATACATATATGGTCTGTTCCAAAACTTCTTATATACAAGTGTTCCCAATTATGTATACTCAGCATTCAAAAACAAAATGATATTCGTATTCAAGAGTATTGCATATTGAACATTTTCTATCGTTTAAGGGTATTCTGGTTAGTTTTCCCCACCTGCCAGCTTCTACATAGTAGGCTATGAGAGGACACTCTCAAGCTGTTAAGGACTGAACAAATTTATTTTCAGTAAAACAGTCAAGATATGGTTGGTACCTAAAGGAAGAAATATTTCTATAAAACAAAGTTCTATTAGAATTTGATAATCTTGAGTTCCAGTTCTGTATAAATTTGTCATTTAATCTTTGTTCAACTAAGGACAAAAATATACATGCATCAGCAAATTCTAGTGAACATAACAAATCTTTTAACATGGAACACCAATTTTGCCTATTTTCATACTGTTCAAAATCATTTTTTTAACAAAGAGTAAATAATGAAGACATACTTGTTTGTTCCCAAATGTAATATTTTAACCAATATTAAAAAATATTTTTAAATAAAATGCACAGTTTTAAAGGATACAGGATCTAATTCAGAAAATGAAATAGAAATAAGAAACTTATCAATGTATATATTTAAAGCTTTCGATGTTCGAAACACTATTCTTTACAGTTAATCAAAAGTTTGTCCCAAACGCTGTATCACTGTTTCTTACATACACTTATTTTCGTTTTGTTCCTTATTAATAGGATGGTATATGCCCTTAGTATTTATTTACCAGTATATGAATTGAGACATGTTGATAGTATATTCTATTTATAGTTAACGTTTTCTGATTGCTAAAAATACTGTGTAACTTAATGATTTATGTTTTATTAAGTTGTGACATTGACCATTTGATTGTATTGTATGCTTTGTTATATGTACTGTGTATGCATGGGCATATTGCCCAAAATGTACTGTGAAATAAACTCTTGAAACTCTTGAAACTCTAATTCCCCATAAATAAAGTCATTCTGTGTAGTTTTTTTTCACACCAAATTTAAAAAAAAAAATTGTGAATGCACCCTTTCAATTTATAAATCATTGACAAAACTACACACTTCGCTGCAATAATTAAAAATCGGTGACACAAGTTTATCAAATAATTCGAATTCATGTTTTGGTTGTAAATAGGTAAATTTGTATCAATATTTTTTGAGCTTAAATATTGCTTTGAGCTTGGTCTGCTATAGTATTGTGGGCGATACTTAATGTAACTCCAGTTGTGAAAGCAATACCGAAATAGCAAAAATTGTTCACAATCTAAATAGACTGTCCATTGAATAAAAATTCTAAATTTCGTGGTAATGTTTCACCTTTTTTAAAAATCATAAAATTTGTTTTAGAAACGTTGACTTTCATTTTCAACAGCTCACAATACTTGTGTAATAAATCAGTACTTTTTTGGAGTTCTTCAGGTGAATTTGCGAATATAACAATATCGTCTGCGTTTAGTAATAAAAATATTTTTAACATGATTACATCTAAGCCTGTCATATCACCATGTACAAAAAAATCTTCAAGGTCATTTATGAGCACAGAAAATAGGAAAGGAGATAAACATTCTCCTTGTCTAACTCCTAGTTAATACGAGTATTCCTCACTTCACATGATACAATGCTTAACTCTTGATTTTACAGACTCATGAATGGATTTACAGTATAAAAATTCTTTCCTCGTAAACCTAGTTGTATCAATTGGTATCACAGATTATCTCTAACAATATAGTCAAATGCTTTACTTAAATCTACATATAAAGCATAAAGTTGCTTTCCATGATTTAAACAAGGGTGCCATAGTCACAAAATACGCCCGTTTACGAAAACTTTAGATGGAGATGGGGGCATTATGGATAAGTGTTATCTAGCAAGCAAGTTTTTATCCTTGGCACTGTGTTGTTAAATGAACCTTAAAACAAATCAGTAGGGAAGATAAAAAGTACATGTAATTGTAATTTAATAACTAAAAAATTCTGATTTAAGATTTTATTCTAGGGAAATATATTTCATTACAATTCTTAATCTTTGAATGAGCTGAACTGATATTTACTTGAAAATTAAAATATAATTAAATTTCTATGAGAAAGTATTTACATTTGCTAAGGTAATTACTGTATGATCTTTATGAACAAATACCAAGTCTACAGAACACCATAGTTATCACAGTTAAGAATCTTGACCAATGAATGAAACATGTGTAAATAAATGTTACATTCTTTAGAACATACTCAAGTCCAAGAAAGAGGATTATTTTATGCCCTTTGATTAAATTCTATTTTTAGAATTGAAAGTGAAAGTAGATCAAGGGGAGTAATTGTGTAAGTCATTTATGAACAAAGTAATAACTTTGTTGTCGCCCTTTGATTAAATTCTATTTACAAAATCTGGATATTTCATCATCTTTAGTGACCTTGACCTTGTATATATTGACCTAAATTATATGTATCACAGCCATAGTCTTGATAATGACCATTTGTGTTACAATCCCTCAATAAATGATGACTAAATGGTCCATATACACATCTTCATATTTTTATCTGAACTTTGACCTCTATGTGTGACCTTGACCTTGGCCGCAAGGACCTGAATCTTGCACGCGACACTCCGCCTCACAATGGTAAACATTTGTGCCAAGTAATATTGAAATCCCTCTATACATGTGGAAGTTTTGCTCCGGACAAGCATTTTTCAATGACCTCTAAGTGTGACCTTGACCTTTGACCTAGAGACCTGGTTCATGTGCGCGACACTGCTCCTCATAGTGAACATTTCTATGAAGTTTCATTAAAATCCCTCCATGCATGTAGGAGATATGCTCTGGACAAAATTGGACGCCGCCCGCCCGCCCGACCGCCCGCCCGCCAGGGGCGTTCCCATAATACGTCCCGTTTTTCAAACGGGCGTATAAAAGTATGACAATAATCCATTTAATACATATATATTATCTACCTTACACATCTTTGATCTAAACACTGCTTGTGCTTCTATGGTTACATTGTAATTTTCTGCCCAAAACTTTAATCTGTTATAAATAATACGGATGAAAAGTATATCTTAACAGCTTTAACGTGTAATACCACAATAAGTCTAAACATTATCAATGCTCCCTTTTTATTTAAAAGTACTACATAACCTCCTGACCACCTAACCGTAAAATAACCAATAACATATATTTTATTAAATAACGAATACAAAACAGTTAATAAAATATCTTTACCTTGTACGAAAAAATCATTCAACAATTAATAAAGCCCGCTTGACCTATTATTCTTGAGCTCCTTTAAAGCTAAACTAATCTCCTCCGTAGTGATGTTGGTATTCAATTAAATAAACATTTCTTTTTAATTTATTATTTTCATAGCGCTCTACAAAATGTAAAATATATTAGTCCGGTGAAAAAATCTTTCATCTGGACTATTTAAAGCTTTAAAATATTGGGCAAATGTAGATAACTGTATATTCCAATGACTTACACCAGAAACTTCTTTTACAATTTTAATAAACAGACGTGCATTACTAGTATTATATCTTACAGTTAACAGTTTTTGTTGTTGTTTTTTTCTTTATCAAAATTATATTTACATTAACCTAATACAGTTTTGTAATCAGACCTGGTTTTTACCATGTTTACTCTATTTAAAATCATTATGACAATCACGACATTTGTTTAAACATTTATAAAATAACTGCTCCCTTTCAAAACAGGTTGATTGTTAAGATTCGTGTATATCTAATTCAAACAGTACAACGTTTTATTAATACCAAACAAATACTGTATAGCGGAATTAAACATTTTTAAAAAGCTTTTTCATAATGGTTTGAACTAATATCATAAAGTTACTGTTGCCTAGTTTATATAAAGCACAATATGCTTAGATATTAATCAAAGTTTACAAGTTGTCATTTTTTATAAAAAAAATGATCGTAAGGAAACTTGGTGATTGATTAACTTACTAAAAGTACAATGGAAATCTCACCTTTCTCGATTGAGATGAAAATTTTCTGTCAAGTTGTAGCACCCAGTGGGAAGAAAGTTTCCCTGTCATCCAGGCCCGTTTATTGGCAAGGTAAGTTATAGGAAAGGATTTTACATCTTTAAATCATCTAGGATTAGCGAATCGGCCAATAACAATGTTTTTTAGCTTCTCGGATCCATCCATATTACAAGCAACTAGAAACGTTAATCCTTTTTTTTTGCATTTTTTGCCCCCAGTGCAGGTTTCATGGCATGAGCTCGTAGAGGAGCCCCGTTTTATCAGCGTTAAATATGTTTTGAAGGGAGAAATCTTTCAGGAGGGCATGCAAAGTTCGCTCCTTCCATTCATCAGTCACCGTTGATGTACGTATTTCAAAGCGTATACCAAAATAATAATTGTCTGGAATGTCGGCTATTGTCTGGAATGTCTGCTAAAGGTTACTATAGAAACATTGAAAACATTTAAATACAGCGTTCATTAAACTCCGCCTTTCCTTGTTGATCTTATTTATCATATTTCACAATATTTCATTATATCCAACATTAATTAATAAGTTTCAAATGTATACAACACATCTTGCATATATTGATCATTGTCAACATTACTGTCCACAGTTGTCAATTTCTCTTGCAAGTCTTTGTTATTTTGTTTTATTTTCTGCATATTATTTTCAGGCATCCCTTTTGATTTTTCCACATCTTTTGTCATGTTTGATTCTTTCTTGTTTAGTCGCCTTGGATATGTCTTAAGTGTTGCAAGCAGACATAGAAATTCTCTCAGGATCAATGTGTTTTTCATTTCTTACACACTTAATAGTTCTGGAGTTTGTTAACAATTAGTTTATCATTTGTGTAATGATAATTAATTTCGTGCAAAAGTTTTGTGACATTCAGAACAAATCCATTATTTCACTAGTAGCAGATGATATTACATTAAATCGTTCCTGTACTGGCAAAGGTTTCAAAATACTTTTAGATTGTTGCATGCTGCAACCTCACCGCACATTCCTAGCTTTGGAGGTGGAGTCTTAGGAATTGATGTATCTTCATCTAAGACTATTTCATCCATATCTATTTCTAACAAAAATAAATTAACTGGTGATCAGTTCACAAAACGGTATGCATACATTAATATATGAAAAACATGTTTTGCGTATAAGATTTAAACGACTATCATATTTAAAACAAGGTTTCAGTAAGTTGGATACATACATACATGAAAAATCATTTTGAAATATAATATAAGTATTATTTCCTTACTGTGGATATAAAGATAATTATCATATTTCTAGACATTTTATGTCTATTTTACATAAATAATTTCATATGAGATACATATGAGCCGTGTCATGACAAAACCAACATAATGCGTTTGCGACCAGCATGGATCCAGACCAGTCAGCGCTTTTGCGCAGTCTGATCAGGATCCATGATGTTCGCTTACCAACTCTATTACAAGTAAAGAAACTGATAGCGAACAGCATGGATCCTGATCAGACTGCGCGGATGCGCAGGCTGGACTGGATCCATGCTGGTCGCAAACGCATTATGTTGGTTTTGTCATGGCGCGGCTCATATATATTTACACATTTATATTAATATTCATTTATTATGGCCACTGTACGCAGGCACCTAGACATACAGTAAATCGTGGACGGACATGAGCTCAAAGTCGAATTTATATATACATAAAGCATCTCTTAAAATGTAAGAAAGTGAGTTAAAGCGTGATAACAACAATAATGTTATGTTGAACAATAGTCCAATTTGGTTATTTTCTGTGTCTGCACTGTCATATGTAATTAAGGACTGTAAATCTGTCTAGTAATCAAGCGATCAAAACGATATTTAACAAAAGTTTTGGGAGCAATATCCTCAACGTCACTTTCTATGTTATCAAAATTATAATAGTTCTCATCATATAACCAACTGAGTTACTATCAATTTGCCAAGCACTTGATGTTTCAGCTCCTTTATACGGCTTCAAATGATCAACATGCACATGTATAATTCTAGAGTTTGGTTTTTTTTTCGTATAGCATAAACTAGACTTGATTTTTGATGATTATCTTATATGGACCGATCCAACGTAATTCCATTTTTTTATTAATCATTAGGTGGGTACTAGCGTCATACATATTCACATTCTTTGAACTTTTCTATTTTTTAGCTTTTATCATGGTCATTTCATCAATGTTTTGCAGAACCTAATATACTTTTATGAGCAGATTCATAAGCTTTGATATTTGCAGTTAGTAACCACTCTACATAGCGAACTGGGCATACAAATTCTGGTTGATTTGGTTGGGAACCGTACATCAAATCAAGGGGTATCTTGGTTTCTTGGCCAAAAATTTTTATATTTGGGGTGAATTTGGTAATAGAGTGCTCTGTTTCCCTATTTGCCGCCATGACGTAAGGTAAATATTTATCGCAAATGTTCTGATTCTCATAGCAAAATGTGGACAACATTTGTTTAAGTGTACGCATTAATCGTTCTATGAGGCCGTCATTCTGGGTCTGGTTTGAACTTCCATTTTTACGTAAATAATTTGGCAGTAAAATTTCGGCGTTGGTCAGTTTGTATTTGTTCCGGACAACCAAATCGGCATGTTACTTCAGTAATAAGCTTACTCATATCTGCGACTGTGAATGTCGTTTGATCAGGTATTACAAATGTTTCTTTTTATTTTGTGAAGTGAAGTTGTCTACCACAACCATGATACTCGTTATTGTTATTCGAAAATAGCAAAGGACCGCAAATATCAACAGCTATGACCTGAAATCGTCTACCAACTGAAAATTGTTGCAGCGGGGATTTTCCAATCCAAAGACCAGGTTTACATCTGGCACATAAGGCACATTCTACGCATCGTTTAATACTATCAAACATATACGCCAATAGAAATGTTTATAATATCCTTTAACATGCAATCTCTACCAAAATGTCCAGATGTAGAGTTAACATAATGTTTTAGTTTCTTGACCAAAGTTCTAATATCATCTTTAGTAGTGATGTTGTCATTTTCCTTAGCCAATAAAATGTCACTTTAACAAGGGTCTCTGAGTTGAATTTTTTTAGAATGATCCCACTCATTATGTCAATTGGCAACTCTCAGACTCATTACCAATGTAATTTACGGAGATAGCAGTGCCACTTCCAGTCACAAAAGTTCACTCAGACCTCTTGGCTAGTGTTTCGAGTTTAAGGCCTGAAACCGCCCCGTCTGCTATATTCTTGAGGTAGACTGTTTAAGACATAATCTCTCTTTTTAGGAGCGCAGTATACACATTACCCATGTTTGCAATTTCTAACTTACCTTGATAACGCTTCAACATGCTTCAACATGCTGCTTCATATGAGACCCGTTCAAACTCGAAAGTAAACACAGTAACTCTGCTTATAACGAATTCATTGGGACATTCAAAATATGTCCCTTATAACAGTTTTACCACTAACGAACTGGCTGTTTACCATCGTCCTCCATCTTGAGTAGCATTTCATTAAGAAAAATAGCTCTTAGGTTCGTCATTGTTGTCGCCCTTATATTGATTTAACAAAGAAAAATGAAATAATTGCAATGTTGTTTCTTTTCAATAGAATTTTTATGTAAAAATATACATGTATCTATAGCATAATTATACGATTTATACCACATGTGCAGTATTTTTTATTTTAGGCTATGAGGACACTCTCAAGCTTTTAAGGACTGAACAAATTTATTTTTAGTAAAACAGTCAAGATAATTATGGTTGGTACCTAAAGGAAGAAATATTTCTATAAAACAAAGTTCTACTATAATTTGATAATCTTGAGTTCCAGTTCTGTATAAATTTGTCATTTAATCTTTGTTCAACTAAGGATTTGTTTGTTTGTTTGTTTTGGGTTTTACGTCACACCGACACAGTATAGGTCATTTGGTGACGTTCCAGCTTTACCGGTGGAGGAAAACCTCAGTTGCCCTTCCGTGCATTATTTCAGGCACGAACGGGCACCTGAGTAGAAGTAAGCTAGCTGGATAGCTTCCTCACATGAAAGAATCCAAGTCCCTGTCGGGATTCGAACCCACAGTGGTGAGGGGCAAGTGGTTTGAAGTCAATTACCTTAACCACTCGGCCACGGACGCCCCTTCAACTAAGGACAAAAATATACATGCCTCAGCAAAACCTAGTGAACATAACAAATCTTTTAACATGGAATACTAATTTTTGCCTATTTTCATACTGTTCAAAATCATTTTTTAACAAAGAGTTAATAATAATGACATTTTTTGTTCCCAAATGTAATATTTTAACCAATATCTAAAAATATTTTTAAAAATGCACAGTTTTAAAGGATACAAGATCAAAGTCCCCATAAAAAAGTCATTTTGTGTAGTTAAGAAATGTTGACCTTCATTTTCAACAGCTCTTTTGGAGTTTTTCAGGTGAATTTGCGATGCGTATAGTAAAAAAATATTTTTAACATGTTTACTTCTAAGCCTGTCATATAACCATGTATAAAAAAAACCTTCAAGGTCATTTATGAGCATAGAAAATAAGAAAGGAGATAAACATTCTCCTTGTCTTACTCCTAGTTAATATGAGTATTCCTCACTAAAAATGATACAATGCTAATTAACTTTTGATTTTACATACTCATGAATGGATTTACAATATAAAAATCTTTCCTCGTAAACCTAGTTTTATCAATTCGTACCACAGATTATCTCTAACAATATAGTCAAATGCTTTACTAATTTACTTATTATTTTCATAGCGCTCTACAAAATGTAAAATATTTTTGTTTGTTGAAAAAATCTATCATCTAGACTATTTACAGCTTTAAAATATTGGGCAAAAGTAGATAACTGTTTATTCAAATGACTTACACCAGAAACTTCTTTTACCATTTTCAAAAACAGACGTGCATTACTAGTATTATATCTTACAGTTAACAGTTTTTGTTGTTGTTTCTTTCTTTATCAAAATAATATTTACATTACCCTAATACAGTTTTGTTATCAGACCTGGTTTTTACCATGTTTACTCTATTTAAAATCATTCTGACAATCACGATATTTGTTTAAACATTTATTAAATAACTGCTACTTTTCAAAACACTAATAAACCATGGTTGAATGTAAAGATTACGTGTTTATCTAATTGAAACAGTATAACGTTTTATTAATACCAAAACAAATACTGTATGGCGGAATTAAACATTTTTAAAAAGCTTTTTCATAATGGCTTGAACTAATATCATCAAATTACTGTTGCCTAGTTTATATAAAGCACAATATGCTTAGATATTAATCAAAGTTTACAAGTTGTCATTCTTTTATAAAAAAATGATCGTAAGGATGGTGATTGATTAACTTACTAAAAGTACAATGGAAATCTCACCTTTCTCGATTGACATGAAAATTTTCTGTCAAGTTGTAGCACCCAGTGGTAAGAAAGTTTACCTGTCATTCAGGCCCATTTATTGGCAAGGTATGTTAAAGGAAAGGATTTAATATCTTTAAATCATCTTGGATTAGCGAATCGACCAATAACAACGAGTTTTAGATTGTTTTAGACTTTTGATTGCATCTGACGGACCAAGTGGGAGACTCTATGATGGATAGTTCGTAAAGCCCTTTGGGACTGAATTGCCTTAATGTTCGTCTTCTGCCTTGCTTCGTCGGGCCCTTGTAGGTGATTTTCTTGTTGCTCTGTCTTCCTTTAGGACATTGAGTACTTTTATTATGGTCATTGGGTTTACTTTTATATGTTTCTACATGATCATTTTAGTGTTTTACTTACTTAACCTTTTGTAACCATGACAACTGTTAGAATTTCACTTGGCGGGGATTCATTTTATTTACACTGTCTCGTTTATAGAAACATGGTGGGGCTAAGAGCGAGGTTTGGTGCACCATTAACCGGTTTAAACTCCCCAGCAGTTATTATTATGCTGCTGACCGTTCCAAGGCGGCGCCCCACTGTGTTCCTCAGATGTATGTCTATGTTGTTTCATACTGTTTTGGTGACACTTTTGCTTGTGTCCCTTGTTGTTTTCTCGTCTACGGTAAGTATCTTCCCCATTGCCTCTAGTTTTTATTTCTTTAATTACCCCCCCCCCCCTTCCCGCCGTCTCCTGTCCCCTTCCCCTTTGTGGGCCTATTATTATTTTCTTTGAATTCCTAATCAGTTACAAATTATTTATCATTTAATGATTAACCTGTCCGTGCTCTGTCTTTGCCTAGTCCTGTTTTTGTTTGGGGTCCGCCTGGGCTCCTTGCCATTGGTTCTTGTTGCTGGGTCATATATGGGGGTTGCGTTCATTGAACGCCGCCTTTCCTTGTTGATCTTGTTTATCATATTTTTAGCTTCTCGGATCCATCCTAGAAATGTTAATCTTTCTTTGTCTTTTTGCCCCCAGTGCAGGTTTCATGGCATGAGCTTGTAGAGGAGCCCCGTTTTATCAGCGTTAAATATGTTTTGAAGGGAGAAATCTTTCAGGAGGGCATGCAAAGTTCGCCCCTTCCATTCATCAGTCACCTTTGATTTGTACGTATTTCAAAGCGTATACCAAAATAAATAATTGTCTGGAATGTCGGCTAAAGGTTACTATAGAAACATTGAAAACATTTAAATACAGCGTTCATTAAACTCCGCCTTTCCTTGTTGATCTTATTTATCATATTTCACAATATTTCATTATATCCAACATTAATTAATAAGTTTCAAATGTATACAACACATCTTGCATATATTGATCAATGTCAACATTACTGTCCACAGTGGTCAATTTCTCTTGCAAGTCTTTGTTATTTTGTTTTATTTTCTGCATATTATTTTCAGGCATCCCTTTTGATTTTTCCACATCTTTTGTCATGTTTGATTCTTTCTTGTTTAGTCGCCTTGGATATGTCTTAAGTGTTGTAAGCAGACATTGAAATTCTCTCAGGATCAATGTGTTTTTCATTTCTTACACACTTAATAGTTCTGGAGTTTGTTAACAATTAGTTTATCATTTGTGTGAGTCTGGATATTTCGGATATATGCAAAAGTTTTGTGGCATTCTGAACAAATCCATTATTTCACTAGTGGCAGATTATATACATTGAATCGTTCCTATACTGGCATAGGTTTCGAAATACTTTTATATTGTTGCATGCTGCAACCTCACCGCACATTCCTAGCTTTGGAAATGGAGTCTTAGGAATTGATGTATCCTTATCTAAGACTATTTCATCCATATCTATTTCTAACATTTCATCCATATCTATTTCTAACAAAAAAAGATTAACTGGTTATCAGTTCACAAAACGGTATGCATGATATGACATGTTTGACGTATAAGATGTTAAACCACTATCGTATTTAAAACAAGGTTTCAGTAAGTTGGATACATACACCCATGAAAAATCATTTTGAAATATAATATCATTATTATTTCCTTAGTGTGGATATAAAGATAATTATCATATTCCTTGCCATTTTTATGTCTATTTTACATAAATAAGAACATATGAGATACATATGATGATAATCTTATATGGACCGATCCAACGTACGTAATTTCAGTTTGTTTTTGTTTATTATTAGGTGGGTAATACCGTCATACATATTCACCTTCTTTGAAAACTTCTATTTTTTAGCTTTTATCATGGTCATTTCATCAATGTTTTGCAGAAGCTAATATACTTTTATGAGCAGTTTCATAAGCTTTAAAATTTGCAGCCTGTAACCACTCTACATAGCGAAGCGAGCTTAAGATTCTGGTTGATTTAGTGGTGAACAATATATCAAATCAAGGGGCATCTTAGTTTCTTTGCCAAACATTATTATATTTGGGGTACATTTGGTACTAGAGTGCTCTGCTTCCCTATATGCCGTCATGAGGTAAGCTAAATATTCACCCCTAATTCGTATAGCAAAATGTAGATAACATTTGTTTAACATGTTTAAGTGTACGCATTAATCGTTCTATTAGGCCTTAACTCTGGGTCTATAAGAAATTATTCTGGTTTGAGTTTACATTTTTACGTAAACAATTTGGAAGTAAAATGTCGGCCTTGGTCAGTATGTATTTGTTCCAGACAACCAAATCGGCATGTTACTTCAGTAACTAGCTTATCTGCGACTGTGAATGTCGTTTGATCAGGTATCGCAAATGTTTCTTTAATTTTTTTTAAAGTTGTCACCGACAACCATGATATACTCGTTATTCGTTATTGTTATCCGAAATTGGCAATGGATCGCAAATGTCAACAGCTTTGACCTGAAACCGTCTACATACTGAAAATTGTTGCAGCGGGGATTTTCCGATCCTAAGACCAGGTTTACATCTAACACAAATAGCACATTCTACGCACCATCATTTTATACTATCGAACATATTCGGCAAATAGAAATGTTTATAATATCCTCTAACGTGCGTTCTCTACCAAAAATTCCAGAGATTCTTTTAACATGTAACTGATAAAAAAACTGATGTAACAGGTCTTTTCTTAGAAGTTGTGGTAATATTTTAGAATGGCATGTACTGAAGTCAGAAAAAAATAAAGGACTCCGTTATGTCAAGTTAACGATTCCCAATATGAACATATTTTAGTTTCTGG
>NW_026856644.1:0-15258 GCF_026571515.1 Ruditapes philippinarum | reverse complement strand
ACACTGCTAGCCCGCTACACTGCTAGCCCGCCCACTTCACGCTGCCAGGTAATGTATCATAACATTTTTATGTTCAATCAATAAAGTTTTAGATTTTTAGCCCGCTGGCCCGCCAGCCCGCCCAGTTCACACTGCTAGCCCGCTTACAACTGCTAGCCCGCCCACTTCACACTGCCAGTAATGAATCATAATGTTATTATGTTCAATCAATAAAGTTTTAGATTTTAGCCCCGCTGGCCCGCCAGCCGCCCAGTTCACACTGCTTTAGCCCGCTATACTGCTACCCCGCCCACTTCACACTGCCAGGGTAATGTATCATAACGTTTTTATGTTCAATCAATAAAGTTTTAGATTTTGGCCCGTTGGCCCGCCAGGCCCGCCAGTTCACACTGCTAGTCCGCTACACTGTTAGCCCGCCCACTTCACACTGCCAGGTAATGTATCATAACGTTTTTATGTTCAATCAATAAAGTTTTAGATTTTAACCCGCTGGCCCGCCAGCCCGCCCAGTTCACACTGTTAGCCCGCTAGGCTGTTAGCCCGCCCAGTTCACACTGTTAGCCCGCTAGACTGCTAGCCTGCTCAGTTCATACTGTTAGCCCGCTAGACTGCTAGCCCGTTAGCCCGCGTACTTCACGGACATCCGAGTAGTTGCGATTGTCGCTATATGCTTAGAAGGAACTTCGGATATAATGAACAAATTTTGAATGTCCCAATGAGTTAGCTATAAGCGGAGTTTACTGTATTAGTTATCCGCACTCCAGAGCATGTCCATTGATTGGCTCAATTTTGCTTTGGTTTATTTATTGTGACGAAAGAGAAAGGGAAAGCGACAGAAATATCATATTTAGATGCTCGTTCATTGGTTACTTTTTTTCCCACGGTTTCAGATTGTGACATGACTATGATACAAAAGAGAAAGAACATCAAAACACTCGGCAAGGGGCCTCCGTGGCCGAGTGGTTAAGGTCCCTGACTTGAGATCACAGGTCCCTCACCGCTGTAGGTTCACAGGTCCCTCACCGCTGTAGGTTCGATCGTCACTCGGGTCGAAATCTTTCATGTGAGAAAGCCATCCAGCTGGCTTACGGAAGGTCGGTGGTTCTACCCAGGTGCCGGCTCGTGTCTGAAATAATGCCCTAGGGCACCTTGGGTCTTCCTGCACCAATAAAGCTGGAAATAATCGACGAAACAATCTCGGCGGGACGCTCTAGGATGGCCCAACTTGAGTGTACGGTCGCCCATATGGGCTTTCAGGCGGCGACCTTAAATAAACGCATTAAAAAAAGAAAACAAAAAACACTCGGCAATCTGATTAATACTCGGGCGCTACTCCCCCTCGTACAAATCAGATAGCCTCGTGTTTCGATGCTCTTTCTCTTATTAATACATGGGTAATAAAATTGTATCTGTTTCAATTTAAATTACTGATGAAAAAGTCATTGTATGATACATTGAACAGGACTTTTGGTCATTGAATTATTAGGGCCGCTAACTTTGTATATCTGTTATAAATATCAATTCACGTTTGAAGTACATACCGCTTTAATTCATCACAAAATTTCTGTTTTCTGGGTGACATAACTTATAATCACGTCTGTTATAGCCTCCAAGTTAATCTGGTTCCCAGCGTACTCTGCACAAGATAATAAAATGGTAAGGGCAGGTAACCCAGGCTAGCCTCCAAGTACGCTAAATGTATTTATCGTTATCGCGCTTTTGCTCTACGCAAAATGCGCATGCGCGAAATGCAACATCGGTTGCTAAGGAAAAATCGTATTGCAAAAAGGTCTATAAATTTTAAAACGTTGTAGATACCACATTTCCTAGAAAGAGAAACTAAAAAAAAAACAAAAACTAAAAAAAATACACACACACACACACCAGGCTAATTACTGTCTGAGGTTAGATATTTTTCAAGGAAGTAAAAACTATTGATAACACTATATTCAACGACAAATAAATTTTACTGAGGGTATTCCAATTTTTATAGGAAAGAGTTTCATTTTCAGTTAAAACTCTACCTTACCCAATTTTAAATTTTAAATCAAAAATCTGATTTGAGATTTTTGATACGACAAATTTTCAATACATACCCAAATTTTGGCGTTTCTGGGCCCATTTTGTAATTTACCCTTTTTTATTAGAAACCCTTAATTTAGAAAAAAAATTTTTTAAAAATTTGTAAAATTATTTAAACCAAAATTGTTTGGGACCCTTTTGTACAAACTTTTTATTTTTTTCCCCTACTGTATAAAAAATTTTAAATGATTAATTTTTTCCCCTTTTTAACCCTTTGTTTTTAATAAAAATTTTTAAAAAGAGTCCAAAAAGTAGTATGTTGATTATCAATTTATGTATACATGTACCTTGTTTATTTTATCTCTTAGAAAGCCATCACTTACAAAACTTACAAAAAATATTCTGTGTAGTATTTCATGTACATAAAAATAGTCCTCTGCTTTTGAGCATATAGACAGCAAGTCTAGGTAACTGCTATTGACAGCATGTATACACAGATTTTAGGGGCGCTGTTGCAACGCTATATGTCGCAACGCCGCTATATGTCGCAACTAACGCTAAATGTCGCAACGCTTACGCTATATGTCGCAATCAACGCTATATGTCGCAATCGTCTACCGCTAAATGTCGCAACGTTGCCGCTATATGTCGCACAAAAATCGATTGCCGCTAAATGTCGCAACCCCTTGACGCTAAATGTCGCACTTGGTAGAAAAGTCAAATCAGATCAGGCACATTGACCGATTGGTTTCCATTTATATTTGTAACAAAACTACCTTTCACAAATACATATATCGCATTAACATAGGTTATATCGGTAACAAAATGAAAATAAATATAAGCCGCGTGAATTCATATCCGTTACTGCGTGATGTGTCTTATTATTGTCCAACAATATTGACCTGGCACTTCATTAATTTTCGGAAAGGTCATATGAATAAACATTGACTATTACCTATCGAATATATCGATATTTTTGCTAACTTCCCCTCGTCAGTGAGGTTTGGTGTATTGGTATAGATGTCGAACTACCGATCTGAAGGTCTCTGGTTCGATATCTAACCAACACCACGTTATAATTTTTTTAAAATTAAATTGCAAGAATTTAATATGAAATCGTTTTATTACACCTGGTTTTTAGAATATCTTTTAGGTGGTTGTTTTTTCTGCACAATTGTCTTTTATTTTGTCTTTTATTTCATTTCAGTATCTTTTAACGTTCTTTTTGTGACATTATACAATCGTATATGCTTAAGCGCATACATGCTTTTTAAATGTAGTTATTAAAAAAATCTGCATAGATAGTACACACAATAAAAAGGTTTTCAATAGTTTAAAGAGAATGGCAATTTCAAAATTTAAAATAAAAATAAATCGCTGAAATAGGATTCGAACCTTCCAGTCTACGTCTGCAAGCGAAAACTCTTTACCAACTGCGCTTAAGAGGGAATTTTCATTTACACCATTTTAACAATTGGATATTTACATTTATAGCGATTTACAAGTAAATCGTAACGTTTACGGAATATACCGACTATATACAGGTCAAATGCAAGAGTGCCAGGTCAATGTTGTTGGACAATTACTACAATTTAATACAGTGGAACGGACAACAAACATCAAAATAGTTGGTAGCGGGACACTTGAAGGTCAAAGGTTAAATTCGTGTCCGCTCCATAACTTTTTCATTTATTATGCTAATTTGATCAAACTTTAACCATATTTACTTCATTGTTATAGGCATGATAAGCTGTGTGCTATAACCATATATACATGTACTTCATTGTTATAGGCATGATCATTCCAGGTGTAGGCTGTGTGCTATAACCATATTTACTTCATTGTTATAGGCATGATCATTCCAGGTGTAGGCTTTGTGCTATAACGATATTTACTTCATTGATGTAGGCATGATAGGCTGTGTGCTATAACCATATTTACTTCATTGTTGTAGGCATGATCATTCCAGGTGTAGGCTGTGTGCTATAACGATATTTTCTTCATTGATGTTTAGGCATGATAGGCTGTGTGCTATAACCACATATTTACTTCATTGTTATAGCATGGTCATTCCAGGTGTAGGCTTTGCTGCTATAACGATATTTTCTTCATTTGATGTAGGCATGATAGGCTGTGTGCTATAACCATATTTACTTCATTGTTATAGGCATGATCATTCCAGTGTAGGCTTTGTGCTATAACGATATTACTTCATTGATGTTAGGCATGATAGGCTGTGTGCTATAACCATATTTACTTCATTGTTATAGGCATGATCATTCCAGGTGTAGGCTGTGTGCTATTAACGATATTTTCTTCATTGATGTAGGCATGATAGGCTGTGTGCTATAAACATATTTACTTCATTGTATAGGCATGATCAGTCCAGGTGTAGGCTTTGTGCTATAACGATATTTACTTCATTGATGTAGGCATGATAGGCTGTGTGCTATAACCATATTTACTTCATTGTTATAGGCATGATCATTCCAGGTGTAGGCTGTGTGCTATAACGATATTTTCTTCATTGATGTAGGCATGATAGGCTGTGTGCTATAACCATATTTACTTCATTGTTATAGGCATGATCATTCCAGGTGTAGGCTTTGTGCTATAACGATATTTTCTTCATTGATGTAGGCATGATAGGCTGTGTGCTATAACCATATTTACTTCATTGTTATAGGCATGATCATTCCAGGTGTAGGCTGTGTGCTATGACGATATTTACTTCATTGTTATAGGCATGATTCCAGGTGTAGGCTGTGACTGAAATTGTCGGATTGTTCTATTTACTTTCCTGACTTGTCCTGTTTTGTAGTCGTTCGCTTTCCCTATTCCAACAAGGGACGTTATCATATTTTTGATAGCTTGTTTGAAATATTTTGCCGGCGAGCTTAGCCTTTTCTTGTGAACGATATTGAGTTCTGTTATAAACATATGTGATATATGTAACATATTTCCACGAATGTCGCTCATTGCATTTATACTGTCATTCGATAAGTCCATCACACACGCTGCAATATCGTCCTTTCTTGTACATTCACACATATGTTTTAAAAGGAAGGTCTTCAATGTATATGATTTAAACACCTCTATCTTGTATTGGACTGTCACTTCCAAAAATATATTTCATCACTTTGTAACAACGAATGTGATGCGAAAGAACAGAGTCGGAGAATAACCATGTGTAGTCTTGAAAACGTGGACAGTTACTTATATATTCGTATTTATTTGTACTCAATAACTGAACCTCTGTTTCAGTAAAAGTCAACCGGAAGCAGAGTCCATCCCAGCATGAGGCCGCCCTATTACATGGGACAATCATATACCTATTTGTGTTTTTCAATGCTTGATAAAATCGCTGGTCATAGACCTGAGATTCCTCTAATATTTCCTCCGATAGTTCGAGCTGTATAGCAGGGGTAAGATCAACGCAGATTTTCAAGTCTTTACTCTGTTCATCAATCGGCTTCCAACGGAATGCCACCGTAAAAGCTGGTCCGTGTCGTACCAAGGACGCCTTTCTAAGACTTAACACTCCAGACTCCATGACGCACGTTCCCTCATTTTTCATAACAGTGGCAAGTACGTTTTTTAATTGTTTATAAAACTCCTGCCTTAAGCCGACATCATAGCCGAACATCCAATAAAAGAAATACGAGATTCCTGAACCCATTGTACCTTTAATTAAATTATTATTTAAGCAATGACTCCATTGTGATCTTAATGTTTCATCCTTGACGATCACGTGCTTATATCCACTCCCATGTTCGTTTTCCCCAACGACATCTATGGCCCCGGGTCTAGAAAGATGTTCAAGAACTAGAATAAAATCAAATTCGTCTGGCTCCCGTATTTTCGTACCTTCTCTCATACTGCCTACACTTACCACTCTTAATATCTTCAAATGTCCATGTTGTTTGCCGAGTGTACATGCTATTCTTTCTACCATAACATTTACAGCAGTTTGGATATCATGAACTTCTTGGTCTGATCTATGAAATCGTAGCTTTGTTTCTAAAACGTGCGAAAAATATAAATTTAAGTCATTCCTTTGCATTTCAGTAGATTTTATTTGTTTGTTACCCATTTTCTCATCTGTTACTGTGCATCTAGCGCACAACACAATTTCAAACTCTTAAAAAAAATGAAATGTAGAAGCACTACTGTAATTTATCAGTATATTGCAATAAACCAACATACATCTGCAAACTGAGCACATAGTTTCTTGCATCTTGTAATTACATGTAGATTGTATTATACCAGTAAACGACCACATCTGACCGATCTGTACATGTATGAGGCGTCCAGGGAGACAACAATTAATTGTAACAGCTAGTTTATGCGATCCATTGAATAGATAACTTTCGCATTTTCAGTCTGAAAACATAAACAACAACAACAACAACAAAAATAATAATGATAATAATAATAAAACAAAATAAACCAAATAAATAGTAAAAAAAAAATAACTTTGAGCGCAAACTCCGCGCACCGGTTACGGTGATCTAAATTAATAGAAAGTTGGTTTTCCAAAATTACAAATATAGCTATTTATATATAACTATTTATATCTTGCACGTTTAAAAGGCGATTATCGTACTTTTAAACCAAACTGCCAACTATATAAATAAAGATAGTGACCGTATCCCTTTTATTATGGATACATTTCGCATCAGTAATCAGTAACAAACAAAATATTGACGAAATTCATAGTTAAACTTGATAATTTATGCATCATTGCATTTATAAATTATTAAGTTTATACGTAATAAAATCAAGACAAACTGTACTATAAATATCAGCACATACAAAAGGTATTTAATGTAAAGTAAATGGCTACTTACCCGAACGTTATTTCTTGATATTAAAAAGGTATAATGATTAAAAGACCGACCGACATTTTGTGTCCGCATCATCAACTTTGGTTTCCCAATATTAGTCATCGTTGAAGCAGGCTGTCAAGGTGATTGTTGATTGGTTGACAAACGTTAAAGCAGCACGCCTCCAGGTTAAAGTGACATTATGTACATCCAAGAGTATATAGTGAGTGAAAGGGTAAAGATCAAAAAAGTTTTCATTTTGCCATAATATCTTTTAATTCAATAAGTAAGTTCGCATAAACAATAAGTAACGCACAGATCCAAATTTCTGCAAATATCCATTTATAAGAATTTACATAATAATTATAATGCTTAGTTTATAAAAAGAGTGGGGCAGTCTTTTTTAATTTTCGGCAGATTTATAATTTTATCCTTAACATTTTCCAGTATCAACTGTTGGTCAATCACCATTTTGACAGTCAATCTTTTGAAATATATAGTCAATTCAGCTCAACTTGACTATGAAAATATGAGCATAATGTCACTTTAAGGCTTATTTTCATGAAAAATTTGAAAAAGTTATTTAAAAATGATTTTGTATATTAATCAAAGGAAGCAATTTACACATTACCACACATAATGAAAAAAAAAAAAACAAAAAAAAACATTAATTGCTTATGACATGTAACATATTACTCGAATTTTGAATCTTTCTACTTTTCCTAAACTCTCAGTTTTTTTACGCAAGTGTGTATTTATTGAAATAGTTTTGCTCATTTGGAAGCATGTTGCTTTAAGCTATTTTTAGAGAAAATAAATTTATATTCATTGTCTACACGGCATAAAGCTCTCAATGAATATACCTCGCCGAAATTGTTTTTACGATCAAGCTCCCAAATTTATGCAATTTTTTTCATTTTACGTATATACATACATGTTTTATTTTTTTAACATCATCATCATCACTATCCTGCTCCTCCTCCTCATCATCTCAATCGTTATCATCAACAAAATACGGCATAATCATCTGTAGATCATCATTATGACAACCATCATCATAACCATCACCAGTAAATCACCATAATCAGTAAATTATCATCATAATCATCATATATAGTACATTATCATCATAATCTATTCGAATAATATAAAGCAAGTGGACTCAACATATTCATATTTCTCGATGTAATACTGTTAAAGTTATAAGCGATGATACTTGTGATTTTGATGATAATAAATTTTTTTGATGATGGATGTTATGACAATTATTAAATTGATGATGAATAAACTGATGATGATTATGATGATAGAGGTGATAATTATTATCTTTCTGATGATGGTTGTGATAATGATTTGATGATGCTACTAGTGATTATACTGATGATTTTTATAATGATAAGTACATAAAAACTAGTTATACTTACATGAAAAACTTTTAACATCTGTAAGCTTATTGAAATGGTTTTGCAAAATTTAAAGGTTTATAATATACGTATGTTTAATTGTATCCGAACTTAAATTTGTTTCTGTGACTTAAAAAATCAACAATGCATTTATACGGAAAGAAATACAACACAAATCACTTAAAGTCGAGAGCTATATGTACTTCATATTTTAATAAACCCCTTAGTTTCTGCGGAATAACAAAAGCTTTGTTGTTGTTATAATAAAATTTTCAATTGGAAATCCTCAAACAAAAACCCCAACTGAAAGGTTTAATGATTTGGTGTAAAATTTGATTGACTTAAAGGAATTATGTTGATTTTGTACCCAATCAACATACGTTTAGAAAAAAATTTATATCGATTTATTATTAAGTGTTTAACGGGCAACAACAAATAAAAAGGGATTTGAACTTTGGGTTTGGGAAAAACGTTTTTTAAAAATAGCGTGCTTAATCTTTTTTCCAACAATTAAATGCTAAATGTCCTATCATGTGATCTAAATATAAAGGATAAACCGCTATAGTTTTCCCTATCCCAAAAGATTTATCCGTAAATATAAAAAGAGTTTTTTGTGGTTTTTTGATCACAAGTAAATAATTTAATGTGTCGGCCATGTGCTATACAATTTTTTTTTACATGCGTACTTTTTACTTTACTTATTTTAAAAATAAATCTAACAACGATATTTGTGTTATCTCTTTAATATCACATTGGTGATCATAATCAAAACAGAAACGTTTTAATATAAATGTAAATAACTTATTATTTTAAAAGAAATAATACATTTAAAATTTTAGAAAATTATATAGGTTGACTCTTTTTGGGTTTTAATAAATAGTTTTTTAGATAATATGGTCCGGAGTTCCAATGAACATGGCCAGGGTTTGGGCTGAAAAAAAGTGCAGGGAAAAACCGAAAGTTTCAATTGATATTCGGTGTTTGGGATGAAAATGGGGGTTTTTATTAAGATAAAAACAATTTAAAAAATAGCCTATTTTTTATAAAGAAAATGAAAATTTATGTCCCGCGATTTTTTGTGACTTGGTTTTGCTTTTCTTTTAAAAAGTGTATGTCAGTCTTGTGATCAAGAAAAAAAAAGGGGGGGTGATCCCTTTGAAGTTTTTTGCCAAAAAATTGGGGTTGTTCCCCCTATATAACGGGATCATTTTTTGTTCAGGCTTTTGTGCCCTCGTAAGAAAATCACCTTTTAAAGCATAAAATAATCTTAAGATGGGTTAGGGACCATTTCTTTTATTTGTCATTTGGAAAACAAAGTTAGTGTTAAAATGGTACAAATTTTAACTGTTTATCCCTATTTCAGTCTTTTCTATAAACATTTGAACACACGTGCTTATAAAAAGAAAACCAATAATTACATTTGTAAATTTTTTCACATTTTTATCTTTTTATGATGAAAAGGAGAAGACATTTGAGTAATCAATAAAAAAGGTTTTGCTATTTTCCAAAAAAAATATGCAAATTTTAAAAAGATTTTATGTCTCAATCATTTAAAACAATAATCAAATCTTTTTTTGAAATAAAATCGAGTATAATTTTAAAACAATGAGTGAAAAATTTGAATAAATGATAAGTCTACTTGTCGTATGTTTAAAAAATCTAAAATGTTTTAAACTTTAATATTTTTTCGGGTTTCTGCGGTCGTTTAATTTAGATAAATAAGGGTTTTGATTATATGCCCCGTCCCATTTTTGGGGGGCACCCCAACCAAAGGAAGAATTTAAAAATTTTTAATTTTTTCCAATTTTTGTATGAAAAGAATGAAAAAGTAGGAGTGGCGAAAAAAACTTTTTGTCTTTTTGTGATCATGATTTCTGCAAGCGTCTGCTCCAGTCCTGTAAGATTTAAAAAAAAACCAACAAAAAAAAGTCTTGTATTTAAAATAATAATCTAGATTTATTTTGAAATTATATTTCCCTAAAACATTAAAATTTGGAAACTTAATCGGGGTTAAATTAGTTTACTTCTAAGTCGGTCCTACCCTCTCCTGAACAATACAAAAAATTCCGGGAAAATTTAAACCAATGACAACAAAAAATGAGATTCCCCCCAATATAAAGGGTATGAACAAGGGAAAAATGTATCACAGTATAAATTTTAATTTCCATGATGTAGTTGTTTTGGGGTTTTTTGCACGTCTTTTTAAATTTGGGCTGGGGTCGGGGGCTTTGTTGAAAAGGGTTTTTTCTGCGTGAGGGGGGCTTGTTTTTCCCCGAAAGAATGCCCAAGGGAATGCCCTCCTTTTTAAACTTTTTTGGATATTTAAATAAAATAAAAGATCTGGTTGGTAAAAACCACATTTTTTAACGCCCAAATCCACAGAAAACTTTTCCCGGGTTGTATTATTTCCGGGCTTTTAGTAAAATGCTAAAAAGAGCCCCGGGGTGTTTCTGTTAAATTTTGCGAACATTTTTGTCACAAAATTGTTCTTTAACTCAAACATAACATTATCATTATAAATAGGCCCTTTTTAAACATTTACTAATGTTAGTCCCCCCTTTTAACGGGCTTTTTGGCCCATTTTCCCATTGATTAAATGATGCTGATAAAAAAGGGGCGTTTATTATTTTTCGGACCATATGTTAATAAAAGAAAAATTTAATTTTCATTCGGGACTTCGTTTTCCTTTTTTTGTTTAAACAAAATCAAACAAATGAAAAAAAAACTTGCCAAAAAAAATGTTTTTGTCTCCCATACATTTTTTCTAGTAATAAAATTTCCCAGACTGGGTCCCGAAAATTTGAGAAAATCTTCACTGGTACAATTTTGTCTAGGTAAATTTTTTTCTTTCGTGCATAGAACCACAAAACCTTTTTTCACGGGAGGGTTTAGATTAACTTGTTTTTAACTTTCATTTGTTTGGATTTGTATAGTTTTTCCATTTAATATCGGTCACATTGGGCCTTTTGAAACTTGTGATACGGGAAAAACCCAAATTTGGGCCTTCCCGTATAGCATTTTCGGGAAACTATCTTGCCCCCGGGGAAACAAATTTACAAAAAAAATCATCTAAACCATCTCCGCTTTAAGGGGAGACTTTTATCCTAACTAAAAAAAACGAGATAATGGTATCAAATCTACCCAATAAAATTGAAAATTTTGGGGACTCCGAGAGATTTTTTTATTTAAAAACCCTTTGCACTGTATTTAAAAAGGAATTTTCCCATGACGGTTTCTTTCATGAGCCATCTTGCATTTTTTAGTCTAAGGAAGTGAAGTCCCCAAAAGCACACTAAAAAAGAGGGCGTTTTTTGGCCCTTTGATTTCGGCTGAGCTGCAATTTTTTTAAAAATGACACCAGAAGCCCTTTTTCTCTTTTCCCAAATAATTTCGGGTTTTCCCAGAAGTTAATTTTAAGGTTTTGCTAACCCACCTTTTCCCCCAAAAATTCCATAACCATAAAGCGAGTGTAAATGGGACAATGGGCCCCAATTTTGGTGTGAGAGGTCATCTCCACGACAATTTTCAGGGGAAAAGTAATAACAAAACAAGACTTGGGTTTTCGGTAAAAACAAGTTTTTGTGTAAGGAAGAAGGACACAGAAAGTTCAAGCCCCCATCTACAAGTAGGGGATAACTACCCCAAATTTTCGTTTTCCGTTCATCATCGGGGGGCAGTTTTTAATTTGTTGGGGGGGTTTAAAACCTTTTGGGGGTCCCAGGAAAAACCCCAATCCTAGCCCCCTTCTCCTCAATGCCGCTTTTTCCCAAAAAAAGGGTTTAAATTTTACCTGTAAAAAAAAAATATATTTTTGTACATGTACGAAAAATACCCAGAACTTTATTCGAATAAAATTTATTCAACTTTTTTCCAGTAAAAATTAGCCGGGCTAAATTAAAGTAAAAAATCTTCCCTTTGTTTCTACATTTTGTGTCTTAAAACTTTTAATTTTTCCTGTTTTTCGTCACATTACTCACTTTTTTATTAACTCAAACAGGGCATTCAATTGATCTTAGTTATCGAATGTAATTTGCCGTTGTTTATTTTGCCACTTTTTACTAATTTTTTGAATAAAAAAGAAAAAGTACTATGGGGCCCTTTTAATTTTGGGCCAATGATTTGGTGGGAAAACCGAGGGGGCTGCTAAACAAATAAGTAATAGGAATTAGAGTAAATTTTGTAGGCGAAAAAGGTTTCATAAAAAGCCCATTTTCCATACGTAGAATGTTTTATTTTTTATGCCCCCCGCACAAAAAAATTTTGAAAGGGGGGGTTAACGGGAAATCCCCTTGCCCGTCCGCCCGGCTGCCCCGTCGTGGGCCCGTCCTTTCCGCCCGCCCCGTTTTTTTTTTCTTGTCCGCCCAATAACTTAAGTTTCCCTTTGGGCCCCTTAGTTTCATTTTTGGAAATGGAGGTTAGTCATGTTAGTAGATGACCCTTTTGTTTTTGGGGTTTCACTAGGTCAAAGGTAAGGCCCACAGGGGGCCTGCTTCAAAAAGCTTTTCCGCCCAAAAATTTAAAAAGATTCCTTTGACCCTTAGTCTTAAAATATTTGGCTGGGGTTAGCTTTGATTAGTAGTTTCCCCCTACGTTTTTGAGGTAACTGGGTCAAATGTCAAGGTCACGGGCCCCCTTATTAAAAAAGCTTTTCCGCCCAAATTAACTTTAAGTTTTCCCTTTTGGGCCCCTTTAAAGCCCTTCTTTTTTTGGGGCATGGGTTTGGGTCTTTTTGATGAGTAGTTTGACCCCAAATTGATTTTGGGGTCACTGGGTCAAAGGTCGGGGGTTCACGGGGGCCTTAAATTAAAAAAACCCTTTGGCCCCAAAAAATTAAGTTTCCCCCTTTGCCCCTTAAAGTCTTCAAAAATTTGGCATGGGGGGGTTAGTAAATGATTAGTAATGACCCCTTTTCGAATTTTGAGGTCATTTGAGGTCAAATGTCAAGGCCCAACGGGGGCCCTTTGGGACTTAAAAAACTTGTCCCCCCAAAATTTTTAAAGTTCCTTTGACCCTTAGTTTTTTCATATTTGCATAAAGGTTAGTCTGATGAGTAGATGCCCCTATTGATTTTGAGGTCACTGGGTAAAATGTCAAGGTCAAAAGGGGCCTTGACTAAAAAGTTTTGTCGCCAAAAACCCTTAAGTTTCCCTTTGGACCCTTAGCTTCATTTTTGGCTGGAAAGGTTTATTTCATAAATTAAAGTAGTGCCCCCTATTGATTTTGAGGTAAAACCAGGTAAAAGGGTTTAAGGTCACGGGGGCCCTTGGAAATTCAAAAAGCTGTCCCCCCAATAACTTAAGTTTCCCCTTTGGGACCTACAGTCGTCATATTTGGCATGGGGTTTTAGTCTTTTAAATTAAGAAAGTTTACCCCCAATTGAATTTTTGGGTCCCGGGTTTAAAAGGGTTTAAAGGTCACAGGGATCTTAAACCTTAAAAAAGCTTTTCCGCCCAAAATTTTAAGATTCTTTGATACAGTGGGTCATTTTTTGGCTTTGGAGGTTAGTCATGTTTTAGTTAAAATGACCCCAAATTGATTTTGGGGCCCCCCGGGTCCAAAGGTCAAGGTCACGGGGGACTTTGATTTTAAAAAAACTTTGTCTGCCCCACGGGTCCTTTGCCCCCAAGTTTTTCATTTGAAAATGGATGTTAAATCTTTTGTTTAGTAATGACCCCTTTTGTTTTTAAAGGTCACTGGATAAAAAAGGAAAGGGTTAAAATGGATTTGACTTCAAAAAGTTTTTTCCACCCATTAATTTAAGATCCCTTTAAACCCAAAATTTCCTTATTTTTGGTAGGGATGTTGATCATGGACTATAATGGGGCCCCTTTTTGGATTTTGAGGTCACGGGGTCAAAGGTAAGGTCCGGGGGCCTTAAAAAAAAAAGTTTTTCCTTCTAAATTTCTAAAGAATGCCCCTGTCCGCAATGTTTTTGTTTTTTGACTTTTCACATTTGAAGCAGGGTGAATACATAACTTAGAAAATGCCGGGCATAGAAAACCTCAGTTTTGGGCAGGGAGGTTTCCTTGAGCTTTTTAAAGGGGCCAAACTGTTGATTTCCTGACAAAAGTGGTATGGGGGGGTATTCCGCCTTTGATAGGGGCAGTTCTATTTAAAGGGATAGGAAAAACTATTTTTGAAATTTAATTTTTAATTTGTTATCATGAATAATTAAAGAAATTTTTTAATTGGAATATTTGGGATAAAACTAAAAGAATCTAAAAAAAATGTTTGGTGCAATTTTGCGTTTTTTGCTTTGAAAAGTCTTAAATTGGTGTAAAGGATATGCATGTTCTTTTAAAAAAGAAAAAAATTTTGTGAAAATGACTAAAAACCGAAACATTCCTTTGGAAAATAAAATTTTAATTTTTTGTAGGGGAACCCTTTAAAATAAAAATTTTTAATTTTCACGGGGCCATAGATAATGGAAACTGCCCGGACAATTTTTTGTTTCTACTTTGTGGCTCCGCGATATGGTTTACTGTGGGGGTTTTCCCCCATTAAAATGTTCCTTTTCCCACTAAATTTTTTAAATTACGGGAATGAACAGCATTAATTTGTTTTCCCCGATTTTAAATTCAAACCCTATTTGATTTTTTTTGAGTTATGATTTTTTTCTTTGAGTTACTTTTGATTTTTTTAAAAACCCTTTTAAGAAATCTTTTTTTACCCATAATCAATGTCCCCCAAAAAACGGGCTTTACGTATTTTAAACGGAAACATTTAAAAAAAATAATGAAACCCGGGAAAAGTGAAATGCAAAACAGAAAAAAGGACAATAAAATTCATGATGGGCCCATAAAAATATTGAAATAAAAAAAAATTTAAGTTATAATGTTTTTAAAAGGAATTCAAGTTCAAAAAAATATGAATGAAAATTACGTAACCATAAAAAACTTGTGACTATTTTAAAATGTTAATAAGTTTTTTGATTTAATTTTAGTACCCCATTAAAAAAATTTGGAAAAAGGGCCCATGGGCTTTAAAGAAGAAAAATTTGGCAGACT
>NW_026856643.1:0-39829 GCF_026571515.1 Ruditapes philippinarum | reverse complement strand
TCCAACCATCCATCCATAATTCTGTTATTTACTGCAAATTTATATTAGACCAGGCTTTGTTAAATGTAAGTGGCCGCCATTTTTGTAAGTTGTGTATTTCACTGGAGGAAAATAATTGTGTTTGATTTAGAGGGATATCATTTGGATTGGTTAGTCATGCTCCTTTTTTAAAGAAAGAAAACATATTTGAGGGTTGTAGCAGGCAATAATTTGGCGTTTCGCGACAGTAAAGTTATAAGTCAACCCTATTTGCAAAAGCTACCAGAATTTTGGCAGTTCGTGTGCCGTACAAAAAAACAACTATTAAAATCAACCTTATTACTCAAATTTGGGTCAAATAAAAAATACATTTGATAAAAAAACAAACAATTTTAATCAATTCATTTTTGCTTTTTAATGAAACTTCAATGAAATTGTGTACCCAACTATTTGTTAGGGAAATATGTAGAGAATGTTAACAAATATGGACTTCTGCTGTCAAATGAAATATCCCGGAACTGCAAGTTTTGGAAATTCTAGCATCTATTTTAGTAACGGACCATACACTATTCTTAGTTAGTGTACGATTTTAAATATAACAAACAAATAATTCATGCATCATCACTCAAAACAATATAAATCCAACATGTTTTTGGTGAAATGTCTGTTATTGAATAAATACATCGTTATACATAATTGCAAAGTCATATTTTCAATTATAAATAGCATTTAGGTCAAGGGTCATCAAGTGTCATGCAAAGGTATCCGAACCTTAATTCTTGCTAGTCATGTGATAATTAAGTCAGCAATAGCGGCAAATTCTATAAAATTTTAACCCACTGATAAACTTTGAGGCATTATTTCATCAATCGAACGTTCTGTCTTCAAAATTATAGACTGAAGTGTCCTAAATATATCTAACTACCTGTATTAAAAAAGCTTTTGTCTAGATCACGCAAATTTATTGAATTACAGCATGACATATGTCACGGTTCTGGTTGACTTTCGATAAGTGATTGGCTTCAGCGAATAGGTCTAGCAGTAAGCCAGTACTGCCAATTTTCAAGTGACAGTGAAATAATTAGAATTATTTTTCACTTATAATTCTGCAAATATCGTCATTTAAGCTAGTAATTGCAACAACTGTTTGAAATTTAACTTGATTCATTATTATACATTGTAGTCAAACCATAACTGACCAATATTCCTGTTCTTTAAAATTTCAATGCCACTTTTCAATCAGTTAACAAACCATAAAAATATCATACAAAGTTAAAATATAACCAGTTATGTATTTTGAAGAAATTCTGCATAACTCAGCTTCAGATAAATGGTATTAAACAGATTTGACATATTTTAATGCCATTTTTCAAGTTTTATATCTATTTGCAGTAGCAAAGCTGTCAAAATTGGGTCATGGATGTACATCTAAATTTGCATAACAAAGAAAGCATGTTTTTATTAATTATTTTGGATCTTAGGGTCTAGTGACAGCTTACTGAAAAGATATCTTTGAGTATGTTTTTCTTTGGTTATATGACTATAACTTTACTGAAATATTACATTGTAATGGAGAATTGAACTGTAAAATATGTACTCATCAAAATTACAGCTTTTGTAGTGTAGTATACACTAGGACATAATGAAAGTGTAACAGTGATAAAACTTAATATCCATTTCTACAGAATGACAAAACAACGAGCCGTAAAATCAAATATTTTTAAAAAATCATTGCGATTTGTAACTGGGTAAATTAAGGATAAGTGAAAAGCGTTCATTTTACATATTTTGCAAGCCTAAGAAGAAAAATTGCCTCCTGAGACCTATACAGTATCATGACGTAACACTTAACTGCTTATAACATTTTGGTTATAGATGTTTGTAATAAATTAATTCCCCGCTACTTATTTTATAACCTTATCATCAATGTCGACAGCAGTGTCTTACTCGGTAATCCATACAATCCCGACAGTATCTCATTATTTAACACTTTATTCCACAAATTTTAACTAACTCAAAGTATTCATCTTTTACAGTTTTTTCTACTGTTTATTTCTCTGTTAAAAAGATAAAATCACTAGAAAATTACAAGTAGTATAATCTGATAGCGGAAAGTAGGTTATTAACTTTTTAGCACAACGAGCTCGTTATAAACTTCTTTGCTTATAAAAAAGTTGCATTTAAGCGCGTGTGGTTTTCCTTTTAAAATCACAATTTCTGAATAATATTTGATTAGATTTATAACAATAATGTTAAAAAAGTTGAATGCAATTAAATAATGCTTGGTTTTTAAGGCCTTCGGCGAAATTTTACACACCTTTATAAAATGCAGATTTATGTTTACGGCTTACATACTCTAGAAGACTAGAAATAACAAATATCTACTTAAAGATATTTAATCATCATATTTAAATAAACTCACCACTGACAAGAAATACATAAAAAACTTTTTCTCACGACTGAATAACCCAATGCATAACAATTTAATACAATTAAAAAATAATTCTTAAAAAAAGCAAAATATTCTGCCCACCTTTCACTTTTCTGTTAAAGTCCTGAGTATTTTCCTAGTCCTAAGTATTTTTCAACCGACAACCAGATATTAACTGTTTAAAGTAAACTCGTCCCCCCTTTTTATACTACAGCAAAAAGCTCGACAATCGATAAACCAAATTTTAAGGGTATCTACTACAATTCAAGAAGATAAGGAAGTGTCCCCTGGCTGAAGTACTTTATAATTTTGATACGCACAAAACGCATAAAGATCAAACTCGAAACTAGAAGGTAGAAATTAGTAGTATTTTAAAATAGTTTTCAATCGAGTAGTTGTTATTCATTCCGTTGGCGAATTTAAAAAAGTAATTTTCCTATAAGTATATGTTAGTGTTCATCCGTGCTACAGCCACAGTGCTACAGTGTCCAACTTTATTAGGCTTCATAATCACTCGGTTTATTACGTCACTATGGGGTTCTTTAAAGTACTTTGAAATTATGAAAAAATAGAAGTCGACCATGAATGAAATTCGATATACTGTCGACTTTTGTGGCTTCTATAAAAATTATCGTACAGAGATTTTAAAAAATACAGTGTTTTAATTGGATGACAAATAAAATTGGACACCTAGTAGACTTTGAAACCTGTGAATTCGGGTTACTATAGCAGTTGCAAGGGGATAATTTATTGCAAAAACCAAAAAATGTAGTTTGCTGTTATTGTGAGAGGAAATAAAATATTAATAATGTACATGTACCTAAAATGTGTATTTTATAACAACAAAGATATGATATTAGTCTTGATGCCCTAATTATCATTTAAAACATGTACGCTTGGCTTTGTGTTTTTATGAATAAAACGCACCAAAAATCGGTATTTAAAGAAATTTTCTACCCTTACGTTAGGAGCTAGGTCTAGGAAGCAGGCTGTTTGAATTCCGAGATTCACGTGACATCGTATAGTAATAACAAGAGCCACCGCCGGGGACAACGCTCGACTGTTTACTTTTTCTAAACGCAAACATAGAAAGGTTTGAACATATCTTAACGATTCCTTTTTATAAATTTAGATGGGCTGTCTTGTCACATTAGTTTTTTTTATATATTTTGTATATATATATATATGAATAGAAACACACAATTCTATAAATGGAAACACGCAATTTCTAAAAATAGAAACATAACGCAATTTCTAAAAATAGAAACATCGATTTCTAAAAATAGAAACATTACGCAATTTCTAAAAATTGAAACATTACGCAATTTCTAAAAATAAAAACATTACTCAAATTCTACAAATAGAAGCATTACGCAATTTCTAAAAATAGAAACATTACGCAATTTCTAAAAATAGAAACATTACGCAATTTCTAAAAATAGAAACATTACGAAATTACTAAAAATAGAAACATTACGCAATTTCTAAAAATAGCAACTTTACACAATTTCAAAAATAGAAACACAAAGCAATTTCTATAAATAGAAACATCGATTTCTAAAAATAGAAACATTACGCAATTTCTAAAAATAAAAATATTACACAATTTCTACAAATAGAAACATTACACAATTTCTAAAAATAGAAACATTACGCAATTTCTAAAAATAGAAACATTACACAATTTCTAAAAATAGAAACATTACGCAATTTCTAAAAATAGAAACATCAATTTCTAAAAATAGGAGTATTACGCAATTTCTAAAAATATAAACATTACGCAATTTCTAAAAATAGAAACATTACGAAATTTCTAAAAATAGAAACACCAATTTCTTAAAATAGAAACAGCAATTTCTAATAACAGAAACAGCGATTTCTTTAAATAGAAACATTACATAATTTATTAAAATAGAAACATTACGCAATTACTTAAAATAGAAACATTACGCAATTTCTAAAAATAGAAACATTACGCACGCAATTTCTTAAAAATGGCAACATCAATATATATACATATGTATATATATATACACACACACACCAATAATTGTATAATTATGGTCATTTAATGCATAAATCTGAGAAAATTCAGTAATTTAACCTTCAATGTCAAGGTCATTAAAAAGCCCAAGCAAATTTGGGTTTGATAAACAACAAGGTCTGGTCCAAAAGAATGTTCTGTTATAATATGAAGTTAATCCCTTTAATAATAACAAAGTTACAGTCAGTTAGCGCCAAAACAATGAAAATTTCAATAATTTGACCTTCAAAGACAATGTCATTAATGAGTGAAGGTCAAGGTCTTTCGGTATATTTTTAACAGTTATCTTTGAAGATTATCATGCTCAAGTTTTAAGACAATCCATTCAAAAATAACAAAGTAACAGCCAGTAATAGCCAAAAGAAATGAATTTTTCAATATTTGACCTTCAAGGTCATTTATGAGTGGAGGTCAAGGTATGTCTAGTTATTTTTAAGGGATATCCCTGAAGATAATTATGTTCAAGTTTGAAGATAATCCATTCAAAAATAACAAAGTTACAGCCAATAACAGCATGAACGAGCAAAAATTGGACTTTTAACCTTGAAGGTCAAGATCATTTATGGATGAAGGTCAAGGTTAGTGTGGTCTACTGAAAGGTCTTGTCCCAAGAGTTGTTGTGGCCAAGTATGAAGACAATACACCAAGAAATAAAAAAGTTATGATCCAGGTACAAGTTTGCTGACGGGAACGGCAACGGCAACGGCAACGCCGACCCGACTATAACAATACCTCTACTTTTTTTTCAAAAAATAAAAAGTCGAGCTAAAAAGGAGAAATGGCAACTTCTACCGATCGGTAAATTGATTATTTTATGTAATTTAGTTGTAATCATTTTTTGGTTCTACCCATATCTGTAATAATTACGTTCTTGTATGTTGTATTGTTTGAATAACGTAAAAATTAGAACAAATATCAAGAACACAAATGTTCAAAGGACAGCCCCCGACACAATCCAGCTACAACAGCAGGGTACGCAAAAGACAACGAACCACAACCAGGAGAGGACACGCGGGTGGTGAAAGGAGGGGTGGGAATGTAATAAAAGAAATGATTAGAACTAAAACTATTGTAAACAATTTCTTTATTTAATCAATAATAGAGTGACAAAATGAAAATTTATATTGAGATATATCGATATCCAATAGTTATTTCATCTTAACATTCTGATCAATTTGCTTTACATTTAATAATAGAAAAATATATGAAATGACGCAATTGTTTAATAACTGTGACTAATGAAACACACTCTCTATCACTGCAGTTTGCATATGTATAGTTAGTCATAATTATTTTAAATAGCTGCCGTTTTCTTTTAGCCGCGCCAGTTTTTTGGCAAATTCAACCCCTACATTTATGTTTTTTATAAAAGTGAAAACTATCTTTAATTGTGATATTTACTGAAAGGATTAAATAGTTATATGTTTGTTTTATTTCTAACTTTACTCCTTTTTTGTAAAAATGCACATATGGCTTGCATCTACCATGGCAAAGTGTATTTTGCTATGGCATTTCGGTATTTTGCCATGTTAAATACCTTTGCAAACAAAATTCTTCATGGCAAGGGTTTTCCTACATTTGCAATGGAAATTATATTTCAAAAATAACAAAACATTTGAAAACTTATCATGTGAACTGTTCTTTGGGCCATTTTTATGTTAATACTGCAATCTCCAACAGATCTCTAAACGCAAACAGAAGGCGATTAATTAAATCACAACATACATCAATTTTGGGGAGTACACATATCAGTTCTACTAACAATGAAGAAAATGAGAGGCGTACAATAGCTAGGATCATGAATCTTAACAACATCAAAAACAACAACAAAAAAAGTTGCTTAAGTTATAAAGTGATAAAGAAAATATTGTTATGTATTGTAGTAAATGACACAACCATCACATTCTAAAATTTAATGATATTGTTATTTTTAATACGTTCATTTCTACAAAAGTTCTTTTATGAATCAGAATATAGGGGACTCTAATTGGGAATGTAGCGTCCTTTATATTGCCGATCAAACAGTATAGGTGAGATTTGAAATTGTGCGGTTTTAAATATATAAATATAAGTGTTCATACAGTAATTGTGTAAAAATAGTGTCATCTCTAATACGCTTATTTATGTTTTATATGTATTTTGCAGGGTATGTCTATATGGTTACCCATTGTTTTAGAAGAATATTTCATAAAACCATTAACCTGAAAATGTCTGAACAATTCATTGATATTAATTCAATTTCAGTTACTAAACAAACACCTACAGTGAGGATATTTCTCATAGTCTCCATTAATTTGATAAAAATAACTTCTCACTAAGAAGGAGACAGTAATAAAATGAAGATATGACATGTATTTATTTTGATGCTCAAATACTACTATATCTTCTTATCAACTTTCAAAGTTCACAAACTTAATCTTTAGCTCTGGCGTAAAGTGTGACGCAAAAATTTCACGAATATTTCTCTTCCTGTTGCATAATATCTTTACCTGGGCGGTATGCATGATAAGCAAATTAGTAGCTAGTCATCCAGAAAGGACAACAGTAAAAGACCTAAATGTTATAAAGCATGCCATGAATAAATCTATCCTAAATCATTTTTTGAAACAAAAGCCATTGATTAGAAGTGTAACAAAATCAAAAACTTTACTACTGATAACTTAGCACTTTTGATTCACATTAAGGAATCTGAAGAAAACAGATTTGTGGGGTATAAATCTCTAATCCCTTTGGAAACCAAGTTTAAATATGAAATTTTAAAAACTACCCCCCTAAATAAATCCATAAAATAAAAAAAAACATTAAAAAACAAGGAAAAACAAAAGGGTCCATCAAAATATCCAATTTTCAAAACTCAAAATATCCAATTTTCAAAACTTCAACAATATATTCAAGTATTTTATATTTTACTGAAATCCCTTGATTAGTGTACTGAAAAAAAATTAACGCGAAGGTGGAGGCATATCCACCCGTTGACATTCACCAACAGGTGAGAACTTATAAACAACGAAACAACAATCATTCGTATTTATATCAACTAACGCAATCACTTCTTTGAAAAAAAGTGCACAAAATTATATAAAATGTATTTCACCTACTTTTTCTGTATGAAGTTTAAGTCAAAAAATTAGTGCTTCCTACCAGAAATGTATATTTTTGCTTTGAAAACATGAAACCAATTCCTGCTCGCAAAAATCGAAGCATATTAATATATTTAAGCTTCATAACCCTTAACATCGACCTATTTAAAACAGTTTGTACATGTATATTGTATGCTGTGATAACATAAAATACATCAAAGAATTGACAAATAACATTTATGAAAAATAAAGTTTGTTTGAAATGGTTATCAAGATAAAGTACAGTTAAATTGTAATTACTTGTATTTAATTTGTAATCAGTATTGGGAAGTTCTACTTTTTGTTATGATGGAATGAGTAAAAAAAAGTTAAAAATCCCTTATAAATAACATGTATTATATTCTGAAAGTTGAATATAAGTGCATTTAATATTTACATTGTGAACTTTAAGCACAGCCAACTATTTATAGACTTTTATGCTTTTGAGAATTCGTATTGAAGCGCATTGGGTTTTCCTTATAAAACCATCATTTCTGAATATCATTTGATTAGATTTATAACAATACTTCTAAAAAGATTAATGAAACAATATAATGCTTTGTTTTTAAGGCCTACGGTGAAGTTTTTATACATATTTATAAAATGCTGATTTATGGTTACGACTTACAAATGATATCCTTCAGAAATAACATAGATCTACTTAGCGATATTCAATCATCATATTTAAATAAAGTCATCACTGACAAATATGATAAAAGCAACAAAATTTCAAATGAACTTAATGAAAACTGTTCAAGTATCAGAGCGCAGAGATAATATTGTGAAGGAAACAAATAAAATACTTTCTCTCACATAACAATGTGATATCATTAAGAAATGATTCCTAAAATGAAATCAAACATATTCCGCCTTCCTATCATATTTCTTTTGAGATCCTTATTAGTCCTAAGTATTTTTTCACTGACCTGTTAAAAGCAAACGCGTCTCTTTTTACACCACGCGACACTTACTGTATTATTTATTGTTCGTGTAGAACAACATGATGTAAAGGAAGTGAAAACCTTATGTAAATGTCGTACTCATAAATCAATAATATAAACCAATTTACAGTAGCAACAGTATTAATACACTAGTTACTTACAATAAATAATTATTCTTATAAAGTGTGCAATGAGTATGTATACTACAACAAACGAAAAATGTAAGCAGGAAAACAACTTTTGTGCAATCATATTGAATTATTTTCTATAAGTCGCAGAAGATAAAGAAGAATTTCTTTTTATATTCTTTATAATAAATTGCTCCTAAAGACAACATTATATGAAGGATAATTTTCCTCACTATGTAATTTGGTGTTAAAAACTAGATTGAGTTAACTGTCCCGAATCATATTTAAATGCTGTGTTGGGAGCACGCCTCCATATTTAATATCTAAAAATGTATTTAAAAGTATAATATAATGAAGTAACCAAAAGGCAGCAATTAACACGTCATCAATGACTTGATAACCCATGTAAATTACCATTACTATGTTGAAGATGCTTGACTTATATAAATTGACCAGAACTTTCACACTATCAATGAATCATTGTTATTCAGAAATATTCATACATGCATATCAAGTGCACTAAACCTGTTACTACACTTTAACACCTGTGAATTTGAGAATACTCTGTTTTACTATGTCAGTTGAACGGGGTCCATTTATCAAAAAAGATGTAGTATCCTGTTATTGTGTTAGGAAATCAAATATTCATAGTGTAAATATACTTAAACATGTTACTAAAACAACATGGATAAGAAATTTATATTGACTCAAATAATGTTCGCTTAGCTTTGTAAATAGAAAACGCACGAAAAACCAGATATTTGATTTCAAAGGTAGTGTTAGGCTCTAGATCTAGGAAGCAGATTGTTTGGATTTCGAGATTCACGAGGACTCACTTTTTTCCAAATATTTCTACAGTGATTAAAAGGAGTATTGCAACTGCTCGAAAAAAATAGATAAATCATCCCGACAGAAAGTCAAAAACGGCATAAATAAAATGTTGCAGGCTCAGTAAAAATCAGATTAATTGGGAATGTAGTTTCCTTCATATTGATGATCAAACAATATAGGTAAGATTTAGAATTGAGTGGTTATATATATATAAATATAAGTGTACATACAGTAATTTTTAAAAAAGTGTCTTTTTATGTTTTATATGTATTTTGCAGGGTGTGTGAATTTCGTGTATATGGTAACCCATAGTTTTAGAAGAATATTTCATACAACCATTAACCTGAAAATATCCAAACAATTAATTGATATTAATTTAATTTCAATTACTAAACAAACACCTACACTGGGGATATTTTCTCATAGTGTTCATTTATATGATTAAAAAAAATACTTTCTCACTAAGAAAGGGACAGTAATAAAATGAAGATATGATATGTAACTATTATGTTGCTCAAGTAAGTACTACATCTTCTTATTAACTTTCAAAGACACAAATCTTGCGTAAAGCTTGACGCAAAGATTGCATTACTGTAACGAATATTTCTCTTCCTGTTGCAGAATATCTTACATACAGTATGCATAATTAGTATGAAATTAGCTAATCATTAAGATAGTATTATAGTAAAAGTCCTCTGAAATTTATGTTATAAAAACGTGAAATTATTTAATCGATAACATATCCTAAATCATTCTTAAAAAATAAAAAAAAACGAAGGATAAGACATGTAACGAAACCAGAGTCTTTATTAATGTTAACTTAGCACCTTACGATTCACCTTATTGCATCTGAAGAAATCCAGGAGACGTTGCACTCTGAGGAACATTTTTATATATTGAATAGTGAGTACGTTTAAATATGAAATTTTAAAAACAATCCCCCCCAGAAAAAAGTAAATAAATAGAAAAAAAAACGGTCCTTAAAATATCCAATTTTCAAACCTCCGACAATATATTCAAGTTTTTCTTTATGATTCTTTGACACAGTGTGATGGAAATCCATTTATTAGTGATGTGAAAAAAAATTGTAACGCAAAATGGAAACAAAAACCCACTGGTCTACTATCATCAACAGCTGAACTTACACACAATAAATCCACTGTAATTATTCAAAAGCAGTATTCCGTATTTACAGGGTCTTAATGATTGGCAGCATACAAGATAACTTCTTTGGAAAAAATACACAAAAAGATATGAAGACATTTCGCATACTTGTACTGTATGAAATTTAAGTCAAAAATCTAGAATTTCCTTCCTAATGTACTTTTAAAACAATTATTTGTTTGTTCTTTTAAATTGTTACGTGACACTGACACAAAATATGTGTTATGGGGACGTTATAAACTTTACTTGTGCAGGAATACCTCAAGTGCCGCTAACGTGCATTATTTTTCAGGCAAGAACGAGCTGAGAAGAACCAGCAACTTTCCGTTAGCTGAAACGGGGACAGTATAAAGGGGGGTGGGTATGTATGATTTTGATCGAAATGAATTAAATGTAAATCACAAATGAAAGCTGTTGAAGCCTGCAACAAGCCTAAGAGGAGATATTGCCTCCTGATACGCTTACAGTATCATGACATAACACTAGACTGCTGATAACATTTTGGTGATAAATGTTTGTAGTAAATTGATACCGCTACTTATCATATAAGGTTATCATCAAAGTCAACAACAGTTTCTTACGTAGAAATAAAAAACCCATAGTATGTCATTATTCAACACTTTACTTTACAGATTTTAAAAATGATTAAAAATATTCTGCCCACCTTTCATTTTTCTTTTAAAGTCCTATGTATTTTCACGACAACCAGATATTAACTGTTAAATATAAACCCGGCTCTCCTTCTTATACTGCAGCGCGACTTGCACGTGACTCATTAATAAACTGCCACCCCATTGTCTACAATGCAGCCACTTGAACTTGACGCGTTGTTAATTTCCTTGGAATCAACATCTTAATACAATACAGGAAGTCAAAAGCTGAAGTACTAGCGTATATTTCTATAAATAAGATATAAGGTCTGATACTTATTATCATTTAAAACATTTACGCTTGGCTTTGTATTTTTATGAATAAAAACGCACCCAAAACCGGTATTTCAAGAAATTTTCTACGCTTATATTAGGCGCTAGGTCTAGGAAGCTGACTGTTTGAATTTCGAGAGTCACGTGACATTGTATATTAATAAAAACAAGTAATGGCAAATTCTAAGCTTTGGTAAATTGATTATTTTATTACATTCAGTTGTAAACATTTTTGGTACAATCACGTCCTTGTATGTTGTTTTGTTTGAATAATGTTAAAATGAGAACAAAGATTAACAACGCAAATATTCACAAGACAGCCAACCACACAATCCAGCCACAACAGCAGAGTACCAAGGCAACGAATCAAAACCAAAAGAGGACACGGATACTATTTACCCTGTTTTACTTGCTTTCAGAATAGAATATACATAAAGTTGTTTTGATGCCGGGTATAAAATATAATGAAAGCAACAGCTTGTATTTCTTAATCTTATTTCTCTTAACCGTAAGTCATATGTTAACAAGTTTCAAACATAAAACTATTTCCCAAAACTTTATTGACAGACAGTATGAACTTTTTTGCAGGGTCCAAATAATAAACAGTTTTCTTTGTTAAGAAAAATCAGAATGGAAAATATAAAGCTTGTGGATGAAGGATTATGCCTCAATTTTTTTCCTGACCATTTTGTAAAATTCATAAAAGTAACTACAGATATTGAATATAAAGTGGCATCACTGTTATATTTATACCTCTTCTTGCTGCAGGATATCTCTATATATCAACGGTCGAAATATCAGATACCCGCAATAAATATTTGAATATTTGAACCTATGATAATACATCCTAGGTAATTTTATTACGAAAGTTCTGTAAGGATTAAGTGAAACTTTTGAGGGGACAATATATTACATATGTGAAGGAAGACACAAATTTAAAAATATTAAATTAATTACCTAAATAAAAAAGACAATATGCCAAGCCGTTTTTGATGATAATGGTGTACAGAATGCGCATAGAAAACAATCTATAGCCTTTGATCATTGTAGAGTAAGCCATGTCATTCAATGAACTACACACTGACAACATAGAGTTGTATAATGCAACACTTTAAAAACTGTCATTGTGCTTATAAATCTACAAGTTTGATTCTTTTTAAAGTTCACCAATCAGTCAAAACAACAGCTACATTTTAGTATGTGTCATGGGCGGTTACATTTTAGTATGTGTCATGGGCGGAGCTAATTCACAAGAATCAGACGAACCCTTACTGATATTGCTTCCCGCAATGCTTATTATTATTATACTGAAAACAAAAGTATATTTTTAAACCAATATTTTAATACAACTTTGCACTTTACACGACATATTATTGAAGACTGGAAAAAATATTTCTAGTATGAAACATTGTACATGACTTGTATGAGTTACAATTGACTTTAAATCATTTGCTGTAACAGTCAAAGAATTTAAAAATCAATTATGACTTTAAGTTACAACCAATCAATCATATGCATGTACATATACGTTGCTTTATTATCATAAACCTTAGTTATCCTGTCTGATTGATCCTTTCCGATTGAACTTAAATATTCTTCGAACCAAGGGAATCTAGCATTATATTAAACATATTTGACTACTCGAGTTAATTTTCTTCATGCAAGAAGACTTCCTGTTTTTATTTTATTAAACAAACAGGTGCCCCTTACTCGTAATTAAATTGTATCTATTTTTATCTATTTACTTAATCCTAAATTGCAAAATAAAACATATAACATTTCATTGTTAATAAATTATTATTTTACTCATTATAATTTAATCTAACGATACCAAAAAATAAAATAAAATATTACCATTGACATGGGAATAGCATGTATGCAAATAACATGTTTAAAAAAGCATAGTATTTACCGAAACTTTTCTAGATTTATCAGCACGAAAATCTATTATTTCAAATCGGATAAAATGTTCATCATCTGAAACTTACCTGTCTTTTCTTATGTGTTTTATTATTGTCCATAAACAATGGCGGATAGTTTATATTTCAAGGAGGCTTCCGGTTTTTACGACAACTAACAGGTGCCCCTTACTTGTATCTATTTCTATCTTTTTAATTTGAGCTTATCTTAAATTATTTATTTTCAAAACGAAAAGAAAACAATTTGAAATAAATGTTTAACATCCTTTAAAGATATTGACCCAAAACGTCAAGTCTTTGTTCCCCAAAGTAATCAAAAGCTCGCTATATGATTCATATTCACTTATAAGGTTTATAAATATAGTATGAGAACCTTATGAAAGTTGAAAAATAAGAAAATTATAAGAACATTTGTATCAACAAAAGAGATTATTTCATGTTAGAACTAACTCATCTTATGAATTGAACGGTAACTTGAGGCGTCTGTGGCCAAGTGGTTAATGTCGATGACTTCAAGACTCTTGCCCCAGACCGTTTTGACCGATTCCGACGGGGACTTTGGATTCTTTCATGTGAGGAAGCTATCCATCTAGCTTACAGAACGTCTGTGGTTCTACCAGGTGCCTGTTCGTGTAATAAATTCACCGAAGGGCACCTGATTTTTTCCTCCACCAGTAAAGCTAGAATATCGTCATATGTCATATACTGTGTCCTTGTGACGTGAAACCCAATCAAACAAATAAACAAAAACAGTAACTTACAAGATTCACATATTTAAAGGCGTTCCAATAACACATCTTTCAAATATGATATGTTTTGCTATGAACAACATAAATTCCGACTTATTCCTACAACAAAATCACAATTTTGAAGTAAATATAATTATAATATAATAATCAAATAAGCCGTTCTTTATTGTTTTAGATTTATATCATGTTCGGAATAATTCCTTTGATATCGCGATCATTAAATTATTATATCTTAGATTAATCCTGGCAGAAACAATTTGAATTTTTTAAAAAAAAAATCCGTGCAATTGGACTAAAGCAATATCTACTTATGTCACAATTGTGCGTCGCATCTGAAAAGTATCACATAACTGATATCCTTCCGCCCGATAATACACTTATTTGAAAAATAAACGTCTCGTTGTAAGGATCAAATACAATCATCATCTGTAATGCATGTAAATAGTTTTTGTATGAAGACAATGAATTGTGTTGTTCCTAGCATAATACTGTCGTAAACTTGCTATTTTTCATCATTCATTGGTATTTGTATATGCTAATGTTTGATGAGAAAATATTTAAACTGCATATGGAATATGAAAAAAGAAATAATGCAATGCCCAACATTGTATACAATCGCTATCGCTAAATACAAATACAGTTTAAGGTGACTATGACAGTCAACAATTTTTTTTAAGTAAACATTTTTGAAAGATAAAAATAAATGCTTACATGTCTTCAAATACATGTTGATGAATGGCACCTACGTTCAATTTCAGAGTTAAAAAAAGACACATAATTCACCGGCACGGTGAAATTTACGAAAGGTTTTTTCTTTTCTCTTATATACAACTCCCATTATGGAAGATTAAAGAACATTCCTTGTCTATTTGAACATGTTTGTTTTAAGCACTCAAAGCACTGAAAATATCAACGGCCAGCTTACAATAGAGTTTAGATAAACGCTATTAACAGTCAATACAGTCGCACAATGATACACTTTTCTGACAAACTATATCTTTTTAAACAATTTCGATCGGCCATTTTTGTGAAGATATTATGAACCTAGTTAGAGAAATACAGTATGAACTTGGACATTTTATCTGATATTTAATCATATGAGAACAATAAACATGTTGGTTTAAACGCGTAGGTTTATAAATGCGTTGGTAATTCCGAACATTCAAGAAGGAAAATAAAGATAAAGAATGTACTTGAAGTATGACAAACCATTTTAAATCAGTTCAAGGATCGCTTTGCAAAGTTTATTTTCAGCACGTACTTCATGTCCTAAATGTGTTTTTACACGACAGTTTATAGTTTATATAACTTATTTTCTAAAGAGAAATGTATCTTCATGTGGTTTAGTTTTTAGAAGAGATTGAAAAGTAATATTTGTTCAGTTTAGAAAAATGTAGAAATATAGAAATGCCTTATACTAGTAATTCAATTTGTCATATTTTAAACAATACGCACATATATATGTTGTAAATGGTATTAACATTACTTTTAATCAACATGTACTATCATCTGAATGATTATAATGTTATATTTCGCATTTTTAGCCAATATTTACATTTTGACAACATCATGAAACGTGAATGCATCATTAAGATGTTACAGTTTTATTTCAACTGATCTTTTTAGGTGTGGTTGTCTGTTTGTTGGTGTCCTTCTGGGTTCCTTGTCGGTGTCCCGTGTTAATGGATCGTGTGTGGCTGCGTTCATTAAACGCCGCTCTTCCTTAATGATAATGTTTTTCATATTTTGTGCCTTCTGAGTGCTCGGCTGCTCTTCCTGGATTGTGTCGGGGCCTGCGTTCTGTGAACGTAGTCATGCCTTGTTTATCTTTGTTCTCATTTTTCTTATCTAGTAGGAGTTAAGAAGACGTTTCAGTTAAAATTTAATAAATACATGAAACATGTTTTCTGTCTCATTTAATGCCGACAAAGTTTTTCAAATATACATACTCTGGCAAAATATTAAAAAGATGTATAACAGCCTAGTTCCTCCTGCGTGGCTGTGACATTGGAGAGATGGGAGTAATCCCTTTTTATCCGACTCTAGATCATCTCTGAAATATTGGTTTAAGTGTGCAGAGGCCAAATAATTGATGCATATTCAATCTGCGGCCGGACCAGGGACTTGTAAGCTAGTTCTTTCATTTCCTCATTTTTGTTATAACATTCCTTTTAAAATATGCATTGGAAGTTATTCGAGATGTATGTGTGTTAAATTTAAGGTCAGCGGACGGATCTAGTCCGAGATATTTAGCCTTTGAGACCGGTTCTAGGACATGGCCATGGAGCATACCGTATAGTGGTGATTAATCATGGTTTTGTTTTTTGGTATTTGAATGACTTGGCATTTTGAAGGGTTTTTCTTTAGGGATTCTCTATCTTAAAGTCTATGTCCCTCTGCTTCTGCTAAATTATCTGAATCATGTTGGAGTGTTTGGAGACTGGGGAAGAATTGAAGGTTATGTAGCTAGCTATGTCCTCTGCAAATAATCTAAGGACAGAATTATTTAGGACAGAAGATGACAGCTTGCTGATTTACAGAATGAAACAGAGGGGCCCTATAACTTAACCGTAAAGAAATAAAATCTTAACTTTAATATATAGTTCTAGTGCTATAAAACACCAAGAAGACTGATTTGTCTCTGTCATTTGACAAGATTTGAAGAACAAGTTACAGTTGTCAAATGAGAAAAAAGCATATAAATCAAACAAAGGCAGTGACAAAAAGGTGAAAAGGTAAAACAAAACATAACCAAAATCACAACATAAACTAAAATATAATGATAACTATCTGAACAAGCTAGACGAACATAATCTGAACTATGTGACCTATCAATGAATGCATAAACTTGTCATAAATTCAAAGTTAGCTTGATATATTACAGGAATCAATACTAAGAAAGTAAGACGTAGAAGATAACAATGACACGCATATCATACAATGAACACGATGGAGGAAAGAAATATAAGAACGTTAAACTCAAAAGTGGCAGATCAAATAAAGACATCTAATAAAGATATTGCAAAAATGGAGTAATTAGAAGAGACACTTATAAACATTCGAACGACATGTATACCAGTATAGCAGAAACAAAAATTAAAAACATTAACTACACAATCGAAAAATTAAGAGATAAAACTTTTTGATAAGGCTCCATTAAGGTTAAAGAAAAAAACTAGCGCTGTCTATGAATGTGATAAATATTACCGCAAAGAACTTTTTCCGAGAGCCGACACAATCAGAGACACTAAACAAATTCTTATTACAAAATGCAAAAACATGAATAGCGTTTATTATCTTTCAAATGTCAAAATTGAGCTGCTAAATAATAAAGTTTTGTACTTATGGTTGTTTCTAAGATCACTTCAAGTTTCAAATCATATTCCCTTAAGGAGTTCAACATTTCATTTTATCCAACTACAAAGTCGTATTATATGTATATTATATGTACATACATCACTTAGTTTCACAGAATTATTTAATAAAAATCTATTCATTTGTAACAAAAATTTGGCCAATTTTATAGACATTCCATATCTTGCCTTTAATGTCAAGGTGAATGTTATAAAGTGGTGTCTGTTTATAGACTTTGCAAAGATAAAAAACTTTTAAATCTTTTTAAAGTCGTATCTTTTTATCAGAAAGTTCATATTATATTTGGTTCAGACATTGTATTTTAATACACTTAAATATTGTACATACATAAAATAAAATGAACATAATTGGGCAATTTGAATAAGGGCTAAAGTCGTATAGCGATGATTTTGTAAATGCACCACTGATACAATGTAACTTGACCAACTTGACCAATTTCATTCTATAATATAAATAACAATTTGATGTAAAATAATAATTGATTTTATATATATAGTGAAGAATGAAATGGCACCAACATCATCATACCTATTACAAGACGAACAAACGGTACATAATATCATTCCCAATATAATGTTGAAGATAAATAATCATCTTGATTCTTTATGGTGACACTTGTTACGAAATAACCTATATTTAATTAGTTATGTATTAATTATTTCACCAATATAAAGTGGTAGATAATAACTTTTAACTTAAATAGCCTGATTTAGTTTGAAAAAAAGATTGAAGTTGACAAAACATGTGACACCATTTATTTAAAGTGTTAAATCAAAATATTTGAATTTATCATTTAAATTTTTGCAATTTCCGCACGATTGGTTTAAGTACGGTCATCAAGTTCAGTTTCTTGCTTACCAATGCTAGGTATTATTTTCAATGGAATTTATCCAGTTTTGTTACACCGTATTTTTTCAGACAAGAAATATTGTCACGCCACGTCATTGTCCGACACCAAGTGCTCAAATCAAAGATGTGTCGCTTTAAACCTGGCATAATTCGTCGGCAGCCATAAATACCGAACGGTCAACTCTTTGAATACGAACTTTGTGCATGCTATATTGTGTCCAAAGTTTGTTGTAGAAAGAAATAGTAAGAAATTACCGATGAACATTATACATTTTATAATAGTTATCGGATAGGGTACTATACTACAGAAAAGAATGTATAACACGTTGTGTCTAGTTTCTTCGTCTATTCAATACTCCTAAAGTTTCGTACTACAAATTTAATACCCTTTTTAAAGTGAACAAAAGAAGTCGCATATATTCAAAATAGTTGCATAAGCCTTTAAACTGCAAACGATAGTCGTGACTCAGAAGGCGTGTATCGATCTTATTTGCTGTAAATATCTTGCGTAAGGAAATAATATATCCCCAACTGTGATTTAAATAAAAACAATGATTCGAGTTCAGATGCGGAAAGGTATATCACGTCTTTTTAAAAATGCCATTTATTCCCGGCCTTTATCCTCAATCTAGTAATATTTAGGTTTCCATTGATAACTTCTTTTTAAAATGTGTTTATAATTTCAGTGAATGTACATGATTTATGAAATATAAAAATGGCGTGTATTGATTTGTACCGTACTTCCTTTATCCAAAAAAAAAAAATGTAATACAAGTTTTTTCTCATTTAACTTCAACGTGCACGCTACAAAACACACTTCACAGAAGCGTAGCTTGGGTTGTTCGTGGGTAACTGTCAATCCTAGGACAGATTTGTTTTCAATTTTGTGGATTTGTTTATTTGTTGGGGCTTTTTTGGTGTTTTTTTTTTGCTGTTGTTTAATCTCTTCAGCTTGATTCGGGCATGCTTCTTGTGTGATATAGTCAATATTTTTGTACCCTTCATCGTTATGACAATTTGAAGGGTTTTGTTTCATTTTGTAGAAAGAAAATAAGGATATAATTGTACATGTTTTCGTAATTGATATTGATTTAACCTAATGATATAAGGTTGTTAAAGATATACTACGCTCATCTTTGAGTTAAATATTTTTATTTCAGAAAAAGGTTATTGAAATCTTTAAAATTCTTACTTAATATGTCCTATTTAAATAAAAGAACGTACATATTATGTATAGGAATCTGCGTTCCTTATTACGAGTCAAGTAAAGCTGGTCCTTTCTTTTGTAATGACACTATATATTCATAGTATGACCACTTAAAGTGTATAGGATTTAAAGCATGAAATATCTACTTTGTTTGAAGTCAAAACATGTTTATTTATATTAAGAAAAAGATTGTGAACCAATATTTATCAATACATGTATTTTATTTTCAAATATCAAATTTGAGCATAGTATATCTTTAACTGTCTGAGCTAAACTTAATGTCCTCGGGCATTTATGAAATGTGATAAAACTGTTGTGCTTAAAATTGTGCTTCATAGTAAAATGAAAATATCTTGCTTACTTACATGATCAGTTCAATTAAGAGGAGGGAACACCAACATTCTGCTCTTGTAAGCGACATGGAGTTATTTCCCTTCACTTTTGTATTTAATATTCTGAATTTATTCAGTCCAGTCATGCCAAACCTCAGTGGAGTCGCTTTAATATCAAAATTGTTTATGAATCAATTGAATTGATGTTTGATATGTTTTATGAGAAGAGTAATCTCTGTTATATGCTTCTTTTCTCTTTTGTCTTCTTTCCTTGACAATCTTTTATTTTTGTTTTTTATCCTTTTTTCTTCACTGCCGTTCTTGCATCTTTTTTTTTCTAATCTGTTCATGCTTTCCTCTGTCTTACGCAACATATTCAATACTATTAATACTTGCGTTCATTGAATGCAGCACTTCCTTTTTAATCTGTGCTATCATATCTGACCATTCTTTTATTATTTTTTTTCTTCCTTCTTTTATTTCAGATAAATTAAGTTCATTTATTGCAAGAAAATGACGTTTGGATAATTTTGTCACAAGAAATGCTGACGGTTAATTGTGAACATCAGTTGACCTTACTTGCGTGGTATGCATTGAAGATGGAATATCAACAAAGGTAATCATTGATGAAGAAGAAGAAACATGATTATTGAAATGACTGTTTGTTTGTGTATTAGCAAAGGTAATCGAAGGTTGGTGGTTTACCAGGGCTTACCATAGACTGGGAAGGACGGATACAGAAAGCCCATATCTCAGGATATCAAAAGGGTCAGCTCATACGATTCCGAAGAATCACTTGAAAGTTCGGTAAATAACTGCCAGATGAATATCCTATATGCTAACATATGACCAGAAGGAGCAAGTTAAATGCGCTCTAGAATTACAAAATAATATTAAAAAATTGGAATATATTTCTTTGCTCTGTACACATATATATTCATAACAACTATATAATTAATTAAGGTAGCTGCCAAGAAACCTTATTGAATACCTTTGGTGCTACTCTGGTATATCATCCTACCTCAAATAATGCATAGAGTGTGACTATTCAGATACTGTAGATAGTAAGAGTAATATTTATATTTTTACTTTAATGAAATCATGTTTGAAACAGCCAAATAGTTCAATCCCGCCAAAATTTCTCCAAAAATGCTGCTTAGCGATATTTGTGACTATTTTGGTGGCAGTGCAAGCGGAGTCGAAAGGTGAAGTAACATACAACATGAGGAGACAGACTGCTTTAAGAAAACCCCAAGTCTTTGCAAAGGGAGATGAATCTCGAATAGACGAAACCAAAACAGTTCATTGATTATTGCCCATTTCATCCAGAAGTTTTATACAAGAATTAACGATTTGGATACCAGTAAATGCCAAATCTAAATATTGACTCTTGACAGCACACATGAGAAAACAATTCTACAAATGTTTAAATGTATTGGTGTTAAGTAAATGCTCATTTATAACTTCAGGTAAAACCTTTTAAATAAAAGCAATTCTTGGTTAGTTTAACGACGTAGGGAAGTTTACATTAAGATTTTGTTTCTGTAAATGCATGTAAGATAAACTATTAAGAAGTATTTCTATATATCGTTCCCGCAAAATATCTTGTAATTTTTAACAAGAAACACAAATACATAAATCTATCTTTATTTTTATACATTTTTACACATTAATTACTTTATCAAATTGAAAACAGCCATAACAATAATTTGACATGCCAGTACCATCATAACATATTGAATTAGGAATTAAAATCGATGTTCTTTCCAAAAATCAAAATACAATTGTGAAAGTTTACAGGTAGAAGACTTCATTGAATTTTTTTTTTCTGTCATATAGTTGTCAAGATTAACATCATACAAATTATACAAATGATGAGCATATGGGTTGGGCAACAATTCCTAGCAACATTAGATAAAAGCCTTTCCCAAAAATTAATATAGAAAAAAGACTTTTAGGGCATCAATGATTACTTTTAACATGTATATAGACTTTAAAAAACATGTAATCGATTTTAACAGTTAATTGACATTAAATGTACAATTTTATTTTAATGTGCAATCCATCCACACTTGCCACCCTGATCTCACTTTAGCAGTGATCATCAGCACAATTATAATTTGGTGCATATGTGATTTTATTGAGAATATTTTTTCTGCATATAGTAGTAACATTTCATATCAGTTTTTATCTTGAACTTTATGTATATTTATATTGAATACTCTCTCTCTCTCTCTCACACACACACACACACACACACACACACACACACACACACACACACACACGCGCGCGCGCGCGCACGCGCGCAGCAACGCACACACACACACACACACACACGTTATATAATAATTACATGAAAACAAATTCAAATCACGATCAAATAAAAGTACTATTATCTCATATTTCTTCTTTGAGAATATAGTTGTAGAAAAACGCAACCCATAAGTAATTCGTGTAATTTAGTTTTGATTTTGTTCCTATATTCCTCCATGTTTTAGTTTAGCTTATGTCTAAAATTATGTATATAAAAAGTATTTATTTCTTTTGGTCCCAACTTAATATGTCATAAATGAGTTTCAAAACATTGAGTTGAAAATTTTAGAAAGCACAATACGTATTTCATAATTGTTATGTGTTAGCTAAAAATGCATTCGGTGACCTCTGAAGAAAGAAAATACTAGTTACAATCTAAATTAAACTTATTTTCAAACATTTTGAATAATATTATTATGAAAACACACAAAAAACTGATGTACTTTTATAATTAAGTATAGCTTTCTTTATTGTATTGTACTGTTCTATTGGATTATACATGTTATTAATTATTCAGCTGTTAAATTTTATTACATTATACATTAAGGTATGTTGTGTTGAACAAAAAACAACCAAATAAGATATAGTTATTATTGTTAACACATATATATTGTATATGATGGTCTCAAAAAGATTTTATTACTCAGATACTCAGAACTGAAATGTGATTATACACAAATAGCATGTAAATCTAAAAGTCTTTTAATTATTAAAAATAAATTGCAATATTTTGACATACTAAATGCATTTTATTTCATTTTGTTATGTTAAAAAGTTTGAGGTAATAAGTTATAGAGGTAGTTGAATAAAAATTACAAACATTCACTAAAAGAAAACAAAATGAAATAAACATTAAATGAACACTGCCCTTAAAATTCATTTGAGGTATATTAAATTTGAAACTATTTTTTGAAACTGATTGATTTGATAACCTTCACAATTCTCTAATATTAACGATTCTTGTACCAACGTTTTACCCTTTCTTACATAGCATAGTGCTCATAGTGTCCATTGCCATAAAAAGACAGGTATCATATTATATCCTTTTAACGAAAGTTTCTTATCCAATTCAAGAATATTTTGTATATTAAATGTTTTTGTCGGTTTAATCACCTTCAATAAGTCCATAAATACTTCTTCAAAGAGATCATCCTGAAATAAAAAACAAACACTTTTTTGACTTAAGTTTTGTCCAGTTTATAATAAAATGAATAAAAGAAATGCTTATCATACCTAAAAACAATTGAAAAAAACCTATATCTGTCTCTATGCCTCTAAGAAAACTTTAAGTCAATACATTTGCTAGTTGGTAAGAAGACTTTGGTCCATTTTTACGTTTATCTTTATAGATTAAACATCGAACTATACAATAAAATTGCTTAATACATATGATTAAAATACAGACGATTAAAGACAAACAAAATATAAAACTCACTTTATTTTCTGAACTTTGTTTGATAACTAAGAACTTTCCTCCCATAACTTACTTCATATGATTTCATATTTTTATCACGAGGCTGTCCTGAAAAAATAATGAATTTCTTCTTGAAGGATCTGCCGTACTGGTGTAAAGGAGTATTTTATAAATTACATTTTTGGTATGTTTATCCAGAAATTGATGGCTTTGAAAACTGTATGATGTGCTATCTTTATATAATACTTCTGTTTTCAGTTTAGTTAAATATTCCACAGTGGTCAAGTAAATGAGAAATATATTTCTCGGGAAAAAACCTTTAATCATTTGGAAAAACCCTTTAAAAAAATCTTTTAAACACAAAAAGAGAGATAAATTTTTTACCAGATATAACAATGGAACCTTTAGTGGCCCAAAAACCCCAAAATTCTGTCTAACTTCGTTCTATAGGAACGAACAACCAAAGGAATATCCTCCGATCGACACAGCACATCTAGGTCAAATAGAAGAAGTAAATCATGATGAAAACACTTTTATTGCCATTAAACCATTTATGCACTAATAATTTTGGATGTTATTCAGTGTTACACATGGTACTTGCATTACTTTCTTACAAATGTATTTATTTAATTTCATGTTATACAGTATGAGCTTATTATGCCTTGTTACAATTCAAAGTAGTCAACAGATACATGTACAACTATTTGTAAATTTCTTTCATAGTTCTTTTTTGTCAATAACAGCATGAGGGAGTAGTGTTTTTGTTGTTGTTTTTTCTTTGTAAAAATAACAAAAACAAATTTGTGTTTGTTAAAATATTTATTGTTCTTCAGGCAGAGAAACTATATAAATTCTCTTTCGTTTTTGTCGTTTAAAAATTAAATGTAATAATTGTATATATAAAGTGTAAAAAATTGATAAGATATTGAACTAAATATGTTTTAACTAACATTAAAGTAAAATTTGCTTACGTGGACTGTCGATCTTTGAGGGAACAACACCTAGAAAAGGAAACAAAATATTTGTTTCCCAAAATATTTGATTTAATTAAAGTATAAGTTTAAAATAAATTACAATTAATTTTATTTATCTAATCATACATTTTATACTGTTATAAAAGCAACATGCATTAATTATGTAGGTATTTTCATAGGCTTCATATTCTGCTTAGCTTTCAAATATTTTTCCAGTATATTTAACATTAAAGAGAATATTAAAAAACTTACAATTCTATCAATGTAATAGTTTATTTTTAAACATATCATTGTTAAAAACTTTTTCTGTGGTGTTTTCTGCATTTTAAGCAAAGTAATTATGTCATTCACATTTACAAAATATGAATGAAACATGCGTAACATATCGTATGTATAGCTAAGTTTAAAAATTTTTAAATGTCAATTACAATGAATTTCCAAATGGCTTGACATATATTGCAATAGCCTATCTTAAATATTTTGATTCACTCAAAATATATCTATGTACATATGTTTAAAAATAAAATATTTGTTAAACAACTAAATGTTCAGTAAAAAAAAAAGATATTTGATGGAAGTATATTTATTCTAAAAAAATAATATACTTGATTAGAAGCTAGAAAAATGTATTTATTCTAAATTTTAAATTCAATAAAAGTATTAATAATGCAAACATGGTATTTGGTTTCAGCATTTTTTCTGTAAACAAAATCAGTAGAAACTTAAGTAAAATCGATGATTGAATCAGGATGATGGGAAATTGATTTATTTTAACAATCGTTCTAATCAATGACAGCTTCTTAACAGATATTCTAGTTTCAAAGTGTTTGTCTTGGTACATGAATGAAATCATTGTTAAAGGTACTGTAAATACTTTACTTTTTGCTAATGTCTGACCATAAGGTACAACGCAGGAGGATATAATTTGGCTTTATTAAAATTATTTTAATTATATTTGCTTAAACAGATGATCAATGTGATGCATAATGTGATACATAATGCTTACAATACTATCATGTCCTGTATCTATAATAATAGACCATGCAAATTGACATTGGATAAGATGGATAAATATATAACTAATTAAATGCTATATGTAGAGAATGGCAAAAAATAAATCAGTCTCATTTGTGCATTCAAAGTGGCATATAATATTTGATTTTTAGTATTATTGGAGGCTGTTCAGATATAATTTATATTTTCTATTATTATCTGAAGTTGTTCCTGTGGGGGAGGTCTTTTGTGCCCATGAGGTATGGAAGAAGTGCCTTAGGAGGCTATGTTGAGGATTTATTTCTTACAAAAGGTTATGTGTAGTTTTAATGAGCTTTGTGCGAGGGATGATGTATTTCAATCAAATTATCCAAGGGGTTATTTAGCTGACTTTAAGTTGTCTAAGTGGGTATAAACTGAGTTTTGTCCGAGGAAGTCATTTCAGACAGTTTATTTTATCTTACAGTAACCAATAACCACAGTTGCTATAAGACATTCAGAACATCTCATAATTCCAGATATATCCAACATATATTTTTTATCAAACATTTATTTTTCAATTGATATTTTGAGAATGAATATATACTCAATATACCGTATTGTATTTTAATTTCGTTTTACAATATACATTGTACATATTGATGCATTTTAAATACAACTAAATATTTCATCTGCGGTTTTAATAATAAACATATTTTAATCCCTATTTTTGTAATACTTGACTTTCAGAACATTAAGAAAATTAACATTTTTATGAATGAATGAATATTATATATTTGTTATAGAATAAGGCAACTTTCGTAAAGCCATACAAAAGATAAAGAATACTGTGTTTTCCATAAATAAATGCTTTAGTGTTCTACTGAATTGACTATTTAACATTAAAAAGTTTATATTTGTAATAAAAACGAAATTAAAATACAAAATGGTATGTTCTTAAGTCATTAATCAACCTAATATTTGTATTCTACTGGTCATAAATTGTATCATGGTCTTAGACTTAATAATTTTTAGATAAATCTAGTAAACAAATTATTTCAAACATGTAAAAATGTTCAAATGAATAAAATCAACGAATTATACCAGAGACAAAACAGATCTATGTTATAAGTACTTTAGGGAATTGTTTGATATAACTTTTCAAGTTTTTTTTCACATTGCCATTTACTTGAACTCTTCATACCAGGTCTCTAGATATGTCCACAAAAGCACTTGTTAATTTTCATAGTTAATACATTGCATGTGACTGTGTTTATCAATGAAATTACATTTTTTTTTCCAACAAAGAACCTTGTTTGTTAATTTACATGGAAATGTTTAATCATGTTTCTAAATTTAAAAAAAAATCAAGTTTAATGTCATGTGTTTTAAAGTTATTGAAATGACAACGTCTAATTATACTTTCATATGGTATTTTGTATCTTTGGATATGTTCTTTAGTTTGTGTGAAATTGTCTTTAAAAACTTATGTGAACTTACTCTAATTATACATCCTAAAGATTTTTTATCCTTATTAGAATGTGCAATGTTAAGCAATGATCATGATAAAATAAAGTATTCTTTGCTACCATATCTGTATCATGTCCTTAAACTGAATTGATGACATGATGGAATGCAGAATGAACATAACTGTGGAAATAAATTCAAATTTGATAAAGCTTATGTGTAGTTGTCTCTCAATGGCATGCCACTTTAAATGCATGATATTAGCTGCTTTTCTATTAGCTATTCTCCACATATAGCATTTAATAATTTATACTATCTATTCATAATATAAATGTCTTATGACAATTTGCATGTTCTATTATGCTGGATAAATTACATGACATTATTGTAAACATGATACATCACAATCATGTTAAGTTATTGTTTATCTGTTTAAGCAAGCTCATAAATTATCCTAAAATATCTTTATTTTTTGTTCAAACATGCAAGCATCGGAATATTATAAAGGGGTTAATACCCAAACAGAAAGTTGATTTGACAACAAAATATAAAGAGATACATAGAATGTTAAATATGTGCTTACAGAAACTATATTTAAAGCATAAGGGGATGATTCAAGGCAATTCGAGAATCTGGGAATTTTCAAAACAAAAGACAAAAAGTTGACGAAGTATTCACACAGGACAGACAGTCAGCTAAACTTTATTGAAGAAAAAAGAGCTACACAGAAGATGATATCAACCAAGATTAAAAGGTCGACGCAAACAACAAAATAGTTAACAACATCAAGTTCCAAATAAGACAAATCTGATAAATATAAAGCTGAACCTTCCGTTTTGCATCAAAATTAGGTCAAACATCATTGTAAAACAAACTGGTGACAAGATGTTTTCGGTGACTAATACTTAAAAATTATCTTGTTGTTCGAACTTTAATATCAAACAGGTACACTTGTTGAAACTTGAAAATGCTTTCTCCGATTGACAGCTCTGATAGTGATTTCTTGCAACATAATTGTGGCGGGGAATGTAAACAAACTAAATAAATGTGTAAAAAAGAGCTGTTTGCAGGCTTTGAGGGTCGGAAAAGACTAAAACATCAAAAACTAAAAGCTCTGCGATAAAGCGATTAAAATGATATAAGAAACTATAGTGCAAATAGCCAGACAAGACATATTTATCTATGAAAATATACGCAAAAATTACTTGTTGTAATGTTTTCAGCCATTTTGATGAATAATATTATATGTATGCGCATGCGCGTAATTGTCAGGATATAATAGGAGTATACATGTATATAAATATTTTTTTTATACTTTCAAACCCTTTCATTTTACCTAACATATTCATAACATATTTACAAATAGAAAAAACATTTGTTTGCTACTTACATCATGATTTACTTACATCATGGTTGTTAAAAAACAAACTTCATATTCAGAAAAATGAGGAAAGATATCATTCCTTTAAAATTCTTTTAAACATTCACTATCAAATTATTCCATTAGGTAATTAAACTAAAAAGTATTCCCATCACTGTATTAACTTTTTGTTTCATAATTTGAAAAGTTTTATTCCTGTTTTGTTATATACATGTTTAAATGCGCCCAGCTAAGCTATTCATGTATTGTGCGCACGCGTGCATTTTTATCTGAAAATGCAAAAATAGATTTTACATGCAGCGCTGCACAGTAATTCAAGGCCAATCATGTAAACTTAGTGAAAAAGTTATGCGTTTTCATTTATAAGAAAATACTTGCGTTTTTAAATTTGAGTATTCTGCTTGCCTTTTCAAAAAAAAAAAAAATAGCATTTTAGATAAATTTAGAAAGTACTTTCTTTATGTTTAAATGACAAAAACCATTCATTTATGTAAATTTATTTGATAACTTGGATTTTATAAACCTTTATGATATATATATATCGTACAAAATTAAATAAATGAAAATTATGCTGTAAGATCATGAACTCAACAAAATAGAAGAACTGCCTATGCAAACACGGAGCTCGTTTGTGTTTAATAACAAACAACAATAAATACAAAATTAATATGTAGCATAATTCTTATTTTTTGATGAATGTTGTCCTCTGAAGACATGATTCTATATTTATCAAGATTTTTTTTCTCGTGTTTATGTATTTCTATGCATACTGAGATATTTTAATAAACTTGCAAACATAGAAATGCAAATGCACCTAGAGCTGTCAATTTACGAAACGATTTGTCCATGTGTTTACTTTAATGAGCATTTATCGGTAGTTAATTTGTTATATGGATAACTCTACATGTACACTTAATACAACAAGACAACAGCAGTTACAAATGCATTACATATGATATTTTCTTGAGCTATGGTTTATACGTTTTGTAGAAAAATAACGCAATTCTTTATCTTACGTTTTGCACCACTGGGTTGGCCTATTAGATCGAATCTGGTTGTAGATTTTGATACTCTGCATATGAACTGCTTGATATATTATTTATAGTTTAAATATTGCTGTATTAAAATCTATGTTGACTTACATCGTTACGAATGAATTTTGTTTAAGTGACAAACGGACAATTTGAAGAAATATGTATGAAATATTACATATCCTTTAACTCTGGTGAATTCAACGAGACCGGTCTCTACATCAGGCATTTACAAAAGTACACTCCAAAACGAATAACTACCTCAATTCAAGAAATGGTTAATTTCATAAGACTTAAATTGGTACAATGTTATTAAACAATTCGTAGAAGTCAGTCATTTGTCCGTTATTTGTCAAAGCATACTCTACAATATTTTAATTTTGTTAGATTCTATACAACTGTATCCCGTACTGGGTAAGTAAAAATGTTCAAGGAATAAACGATAATAAAATAAGATATTGTTGTTGTTGATTTCTTCCTTCATCAAGAGGTCTGCTTATTGATAAATGTCATGACACTTTCAAAGATTATTTACACTTCGTTAAGTACTATTATTGTGTACCAGATAGTGATGATACGCCAATGAAATACATGTTTAATGTGGATCGAATCTCTTTGTAACATTTTAAACTGTTTTACTTAGTCATCTATATCAAACATTTGTATATGTTTTTTTTTTCTGATGACATTATTATTAAAATCTAGGATACATTAACCAATACAAATGATTATATTTTCACGTACATGTAATATAGAATTAATACCTATGTTACTATAAATATTAACAAAATCTAGGGTATTTCAGGGCCATTATGGCAAGATCTAGGTCATTATGCGATTTCGGCCGCCTTGCTACTCGGCATTTTTTTTTCATAATGGGCGAGTGAATGAGCGCACGTGCAAAATGACGTAAACAGTGTACAAAGCTTTTGACAATGGCGTCGGGTGAAAAAACATTAGAGTTGATCGCTAACCAAATTATGTATTTAGACCATATTATTGAGCGTAATAAGAGAATTGTAACCTTTAAAGACACTATCAACTTTGTCTAAAAAGAATTCGTCTACAGTGTCAAAGACAAGAAGTGACATAAAAAAAGTTTCGAGAGTGGCTGAAAATAGACAGTGAAGAGAGGGATATTGAAAATATAGATCCAAAAGAACTCGATATGTATTTATCTAGATTTATTCTAACTGTAAGAAATACCAAAAATGACGAAGAACTTGCTTGAACCCTCTACTATTCAGGGGATAATTTCGTCCAAGATATCTCGTTGACGTTGATTATTCAGAGGATCTCACAACATCATCTCACTTCAAACATACGAGAACTACCCTAAAGGCGAAGGCAAAAGATCTCAAACACAAAAGACTGGGGAACAAAAGATACAGATCAGATCCTTTCACGAATGCAGAAATTGAGACTCTTTACGAGAAGCAACTGTTAGGCGGAAGAAAGTTCCTCGGCTATTCATATTTTTCATTTATTTATTGCATCTAGTCTACAGTATATAATATTCAACATGAAATACAGTTGTACATGAGTAACATAAAACTTGTCACATTTTTATTTTAACTCATCAATGTTTTTATTTACTTTAAGCATTGTTAATTCCTGGGTAAAAAATTTACATGTATGTTTGACAGATATTTGTTTACATGTTTCTTAGTAACCGTAAAGGGCGACAACTTTGGCAAGTGAGTATGTCTAAACGCCGTAATTTACTAAGGACTCGGTAAAGAATAGTTAAATCCTATAAAAAGAATTGTATAATTACCATATTCTGTTATCATTTACATACCTGACTAATGAATTTAAAAAGATAATGTAGAATGAATATTTGACGTTATTTTAATTTTATTACTGATTTCAGATAACCCAAAAGCTCTTATTTCAACTATCTGGTTGAATAACACAATGCATCTAGGCTTGCGAGGAAGACAGGAACATGTTACGATGTTATGGGGTGACCTTGAGTTGCGAAAGACGAATGGCACAGATGGACGGCAATATCTTGAATTTACAGAGAGGGCAACCAAGACCAGGAAAGGTCTAAATGATGAGCCAAGAATGTTTAAACCTGAACTATGGGAAGAAAAAGGTAAGCCATATCTAGTTATTTAAATGTTTTATAAAGGAAAACTTATTATAGATATATTTTCAAAAAAGTTTTAATTTTTAGATAAGAGTAAGTTTTCTTATACCAATTATAACAAACGTGACATATATTTGATAATATTTTAATTTGGAACTAATTGTGTTCAAAAAATGTAAATAAATGAAATTAAACTGAAATAATATTGTTGTTTTTTTACAGATGATCCTCATTTTCCCCTGAAAATTTACCTGCCTTTATAAGGAAAACAGACCCACAGTTGACCCAGAGAGTAGGTTCTACCTGCAAGTTAATAGATACTTGCAAACAAAGGGCAATTGGTTTAACACTTGTCATATGGGAAAAGATTCCCTCGGGTACAATTGCCAAGGCTCAAACGTGAAAAGTGCCGATTTCAGTGGAAAAGACACAAACCATTTTGAAAGAAATACAAAGACAAAATATATTTTGTAACATGGCCTTGGAAGAATAAAGAACCCGAGGAATGAAGAACCCGATATACCCTTTTTATTAGAGAGTTGGCAGTAGGTCGATTAAGACAACCGTAATCGAATTGAAAAAATTTAGCCCAGAACTTATGCAGAAATATAATAATGGTCATTCAAGAATGCAATTTTACAAAGGCGCTCAATTTAAAGAAAGAAACCAAAAAGAGTAGGAAAATTGTCCACACTACCTCATCATTGCTGGTTATCACCCAAACAGAAAAACCACCACAAAATTTTGAGAAGTAATTACGGATGGCCATCTAGTCCCCAAAACAAAATTTTAAAGGGACCAAAAACCGTAAAAAGTGTTGGTAAGCAAACAAAAGTTTTTCCCTCCTTTTCTCGCCGGTTCCAGTGTCCTCTAGATACCACATCAAGGTCTGTTAGGAACATTATCGGGCTCCTCTGCATGAGACACTTCATTTCAACTTTTTTGTTTGTCTGGTCTTAAGATTGAGGCATCGTATATATCGGTGTGTGTTAGTTGTGAACTACAATGTTTCTCCACGCGCGTATAGCCTTTGCAGATCATTGAGCGTAAAGCCCTTTTCTACAAATTGGTTTACAAGGAAAGTCAAGCGAGACTAACACGCTTCGTGTGGGTTATAAAGATATCAATTTAACCCAAGATTAAAAGACAAATAATAACTTACAGGAAAATATCGTTTTGCCGGGTGCCTTTCCGGGGTGTAGTACAAGTTGCGTTTTGTATTTGGGGCCGTCATTGAAAATCATCTAGACTCCCTATAATTTAGTGGAGATTGCAGAAAAAAATAAAGAAGAACATTTACGCTGGCAATATCATTACAGGCACCGATAACGCAAGCAAAGCAACAGCACTTTATAATTGAAACAAAGAGAATGTTTAACGAAGCTTCATTGAATGTGCGTGAAATGGATATCAAACAGTCCTGAAGTAAAACTAATCATTTCTAGAAAAAAGACAAAGCAGGAACCAAGTCTATGAAAGTCTTAGGACATGACTGGGATGTTCATAATGTCACTTTAACATTTAAATCATGCTCCAAGATTACAAGTAGAGATATTACTAAACGACTTGTTTTGAAAAGTTTAGCAACAGTTGTTTGATCCTTTAGGTCTTGTTTGTCCTGTTGTCCTTAGAGGAAAATTGTTCTTGCAGGATTTTATGGAAACAAGAGAATGGTTGGGATGATTTTATTATGTAAAGAAGACCAGACTAAATGGAAAGTATTGGAGAAAGACCTTGTATATGTTTCAAAGTGTTGTGTTCCAAGATACGTAGGTTTTTCTGGCGAAAATGTTGAAAATCGTCTTGTGTGCTTCTGCGATGCTTCTCAGAAAGCATATGCATGTGTAATCTATCTTCATCAAAACATCAGGGAAAGATATAAATTTGAAAACTTGTTTTTGCAATGACCAGACTTGCATCAACAAAAACATTATCTATTCCTAGACTAGACCTTTTATCTGTTACAATTGGATACAAATGTTTAAAATTTGTGAGAGACCAATTATGTCAACAAGTTGAAAGTTCACATATCTGGACAGATTCACAATGTATTCTTCACTGGTTACGATCACAGAAACAATTGTCTGTCTTGTTAGGAACAGGATTAATCAAATAGATATGTGTTCAGATATATCTATTGCTTATGTACCATCAAAAGAAAACCCAGCGGATATTGCTTCAAGGGGGACAACACCGTCAAAACTGTTGAGCTGTAATTATTGGTGGAATGGCACACCATGGCTATTAACACCAGAGAGTGAATGGTCAAATTTTGAACAAAACATGAGCGAGACAGTGCAAAAAGGGAAGTTGAGGCTGAAATCGTTATTAAGAAACCAAGGAAAGAAACAAGTTTGTTGCAAACAACATCAGTAAAAACTGTAGAAGACATGACTGTGAATCCTTTAACAAAATTGTTACGGATTACGGCTTTGGCTCTTAAATTCATAAGAAAATTGAAGAAAAACGTGAATGAAAAGCAATTTATAACAGGTGATGGAATTCGTAATGCCGAAGAAATGTGGATTAAGTCTGTGCAAAGAAATTGGTACCAAGATGTCTTTTACTCTATCGATCATCATAAAAGACATAATTTACAAGTTCAGTTTGGGATGTGTTTGTTGATAAAACTGGTCTTCTGAGGTGTAAAGGCCGACTTGAAAATGCTGGTAATTACCGATGGAGCTCGATTCCCGATATTACTGCCACAGAAAGACAAGTTTACATGCCTTCTAATTGAAAACGCACAAAGAACTTCTACATTCAGGTGTTTCGCAAATGCCTTTCAACAGTTCGCAATCGCTTCTGGATTCCTCATGCGACGAGCAAACTATCAAAAGTATGATAAAATTATGTACAGTGTGTCGACGCCAATGAAGGTTGTCCGTATAAAATGCCACCAAATGAGTCAACTACCCGTATCACGTGTAACTGTAGCATGTCCGTTTACAAGAATCGGAATAGATTACTTTGGACCAAATTTCATTAAGACTGTTGATGAAAATCGAAAAGTATGGGTATGTCTTTTTACATGCCTAGTCACCCGTGCATTTACATCTTGAACTTGTTTCTGATATGACAAAGTCAGAATTCTTACTTTGCTTTAGACCTTTAATTGCTCAACGTGGTACGCCTGTTGAAATAATTAGCAACAACGCTAAGCAATTTAAGTCAGCATCTTCAGTATAAGATCATTTGTGGTCAAATATTCACAAAAGGCGATGAAGTGTTGAGTTATATTTCAAATGCTAAGATAAAGTGGACTTTCAATGTAGAGCTCGCCCCTTGGATGGGAGGGTTCTGCGAACGGCTCGTAAGATAAGTGAAACGTGCTTTAAGAAAAACGATTGGAAAGCGCCTGGTTAACAATGATTCAACTTCAAACTGTTTTGAAAGGAAATAGAGTCTTTAATAAATTCAAGGCCTTTTAGTGTATTGGACGAGGAATCAAATTTCCAAGTACCCCAATTACTTCCTGCAAATTTTCTTACCTTTTAAATTTTAAAATCAGGGAATTCCCCAAATTACAGAAAAAAGTAATTGACATGATTATTAAAACCTTTACTGAAACAAATTAATTGGAAAGATTGGGGAAAAAGGTCAGAAAAATGTTGGATACTTTTTTGGAACATATGGGAAAAAGGAGTATATTATTAAGTTTAAAAGGGAACGGACTCAAATACGAAATGAAAAGTGCGGCATGTTTTTCACCCAATTTTAAACCCAAAAGTTGGGAAAAAGAATTGCACTGCTTTAAAAGAGGACTCCAAGAAGGACATTTGGGAAATTAGGAATGAAATCAGCAAAATTGCTTAAAAGTGATGAGGAGAAGATTCGAGCAGCAAAAAGTGGTTGTTTCTACAAAACTGTTTGTATCCGCTAGAGTGTTAAATGATGAAGATTGTGATGAAAACAAAATGATAAAAAGTGATGTACTTGTCAAAAGGAAATAGACCTATAAGAAAGATGCTGCCCTGCATTAAAGCTAAAGAAAAAATAAAAAGGATGATAGGGGATGAAAGTACTATGTAATTCAGGCACTGAATTCAAGAATATGATCATTTATATCATCAAGATATTTGAATAATATCAGCTTTTATTAAAAACAAAACAAATAGATATACAGGACTATAAACATTTTTTTGGTTTTAAAATGCCTTAAACGTTTCTTGTATTGTTGCATGTAAAACACGTGCAACGGTTCTCGTAAAACTCTTGCAACAGCTCTCGTTAAAACCCGTGCAACGGGAATTTGATCTGTTCAGTTAAACGCGGGTAACGGGATCTTTTATATAGAAATTTGTTTCGTGGAACACGTGCAACGGCTCTTTATGACATATATATTTTTATTCAATTTCACCAATTTTTAGCAGTAGTACTAATATATTTATAACTTGAAACATGTGTATGTTTGTGATACATGCCGACGTGAATATTGTTCACAGAAAAGTTTGCAGAGAGACATATTAAGAAACGGCATGTGGATGAAAAGTGCTTCCCATGTATGTTTCAACTTGCAAGACGAAATTTATCCGACAAAGTTAATTATGAAAAACTCATCTTTTCAAAGTACATAATTTGGACAGAAATATTGCAAAATCACTCCTCGAAAGTAAAAAGTGTTCCTAGAGAGTATTTAATACAATGCATTCTGGTTTAGAAGACATTAAGTGACACAGAAGATTTTTTCACAAACCTTGAAGGCCAACAAAGTTCTAAAGTAGCTGAATAAGAATTGTTCAATGTGATTGAGGATATCTCAGCAATCTAACTTACAGTTGGATAGAAACAACAATTTGTCGGATATGTATGTTTTAAGTGAAAGTGAAAGTTGATGATGCTTCCCTCTACTAGATCTCTCGAGCAAAGGTATGTTTTTTGTTGTTTCTTTTTTTTTCATTTGTAAAGTAACATGATATTTGACTACATGATTGACTACATGATGAGTGCTTAAAGATTGTCAGCACATTTCTAGAGTAAAATTCCTATGTATCACAAAATTATTCATGTATTGTTATCGATGTTTTATAAAATCAAATATTAGTTGTTATTTAAAAATAATATTATCTTTTTAATAACCTAATCACATCACAAGCAAATAATTCTGAAACAAAAATGACTTTTTGTATATTCATATTTTTAAATGTATTGTTAATTGAACTAAAGTATGCTGGGACTGAAATATGTGTATATATATAAATGTGCAAATCTTTTAGCAGTTTAAATGACTAACGGTGTGTTGTTATATCAGAAATGTATTTTACACTGTTTTCTGTTTAAACATTCATGAACACTTAGACTTGCATTCCTTACATACTGAAATTTTAATTGTAAATTTTAGTTGTATCTGCAACTCATAGCATACAGAATCCATTTTATTTCATTTATCTATAGTAGCTAGCATTGTTGAAAAATGCACACAAATGGTAAAAATTGCTACCTATCAGCCTGGTCCAAAAGACAACGTCAGCGTCTATGTAACATGATGGTATTCCATTCGAATTTGTGTCAAATGTAGTTTCCTTTCAGTATATTGTTACGTCCTATCCAGAATGCTTTTTTACAACGATTCTTTTTCTCTGTTTCTATTAAAAAACATGTAAAAACCCTGCATTTACTCGTTCCAAATCTTTCACCTACATCATATTAATATATAATTAAGTTTTTGATTCACCTTTCTAATCTGTATAATCTTTTTTTCGAAGCACACGTGAAAACAAAGTAGTAATCGAGTACACAAATTTCATTCATAGCGTGTGAAAGCGTAGTAAAAGCCCTGCAACTCCATTCATAACGCATGTGTTTATTTGAAATTTTACAGGGTGACTTATCTTCGGCCAAAACAATGTGTATATATAGGCTGTGCATTCTTAACTGTCATAATAGTAAATTTCTATTATATTACCTGCGTATCCTCAAGTGTCACATAAATTGGTCAATACATAATTCCTTATCGAAATTAATTATAATTTATGTACCAATATAGTTAAATTAATTTTTGATTCGTATAAAATTTAATATTGTCGGTGAACATCTTGAATAAATAGGAACAATGCATTTATGTTTTCCTTTACTGATATTTTATATATATTACATTCTTTATTATATGTCCCTTATCCTCTTCTTTCTCTATCTTTGTCACTTTTATCTACGGAGTACTTCACCCTACAAAATCTATTAGTCCTGGAGTAACATAATTATCATTGATAGTGCAAATAACACACAGAGTGAGGTTAGGATCTTACTGGTTCCATAACATTTCTTTTGCGTGTTATTGTTTTCCTGTCTTTTGAACTTTGGGCATATGTTCTTCTTATTTCTTTTTTTTTTATGCAAAGATCAGGTGATATTCATACAAATCCCGGACCCGACTCAAATAAGCTTCTGAATTTTTTCTTAATTTCTTTATCTTCTAGTGTAAATGATATCTTTGAAAGCTTCAAAAATTCATTATCTTTTGTTTCAATTTATTAACCTACAGAGTTTTCCCCACAATAGAGACATTTTACAACGTGAATTTACAGCACTTTGACATCATTTCCTTTACAGAAACGTGGCTTAGCAACAATATAGAATCTTGATTCAATCTCTGTTTTGAAAAATTTTCTTCACCTTTCAAAAAAAGACAGGTTGTTGATAATCACGGTGGAAAGCTGAAGTATGTCAAAAAGAAATATTCCAGCCATAAACAAGGCAAGACCTTGAGATAAGTGTTGAATGGTTTGGGCAGAACTAAGGATTCAATCGTACAAAATTTCTCATGGTACAAATTATCGACCTCCAAATTCACCTTCACAAGCGTTACTAAATATTGCAAACGTTTCCCAATGATCCTTTGATACTGACATTAAAAAAACATAGTTGTTACAGGAGAATCTTAATCATAAGATATATTCGAAACCAGCTAACATCTAGAAAATTGGGTTAGATATAAGCCACTTAGATAAAGCTTCATTGTTTACATTTAATTTTAGAGTACTTGGGGTGTCTCTTGTAACTGTACAGGCTCCTCTCCCTACCTCTCACCAAATTTCAAAAGAAGAGGTCATGATGCGTAATGACATGCTAGTGAAAATATCCTCTTAAGTTTTAAGCAAAATTTTCTGTAGGAATTATGTAATTCTCACATTCCTAATTCTTAAATAATTTTATATGTATTCTATAACGTGTTGCCATTGTGCCAATTTCTTTCAATGTACAAAAAAACTGGGAAAAAATATATATCTTCCTTTCACTATAATGAATTTGACTGCTATGTCTTAATGCCCGCATATTTTATATAAATTTAACTTAGTAAATTCAAAAATATTTATCAAGTCATATTTTTGTTTGGGGGCCTAAAATTAAAAACCCAACAAACAAAACACAAATCTTTAAATAGTCTTGACAATAAATTTTAATTTATATAAAAAATTTTGGGGAGGGAAATTTTTTATGATCCAAAAATTTAAAATATTTTTTAGGCTGGGTTTTTTCTCACGAGCCTTGGAATGTCGTTCCGTGCCCAAGCATTTGGTGGGTTAAAAGATGATTCTGGGGGACCTTGACGAGAGAGCGACCCCTGATTGTTCGGTGTTTCAGACTTTTCCTCGAAAATGAAAAGTTTTTATAAAAGGGTGGTTTTTAAAACTTCTTAGCATCGGGGGAAAAAAGTTTGGCGGGTTTTTTGTATTTTTCTCACTATAATTTTTATTCAATATGGAAATTTTCCTTTTTTTGGCAACACAAAAAATTTCAAACCCTTTTTAAAACTCTACTTTCTAAACTCCTTGCTTCTATTAATTTTCCCAAATTTTATATGTAAGCCACAAAGAAAAAATTTAGGGCTGTACGTAGAACAAAGCAAAATAAATTTTAAAAAAATTATTCAACAATTGCCCCTAATAAAGTTCTTTGTTTAAAATATAAAACAATTTTTCGAAAGTTTCAGCCTAAAGCCCTTTTGGGAAATTTTGGGGATTTTTAAAGTTTCTTGATTCCATCTTTTTTAAAATCACTTGAAAAAGATATTTTTTTCAAAGAAAAAAAATAGCCTCCTTAAACATTGGGTGATATAAATTTTTAACGGGGGTTACTCCCTTTGGAAAGAAATTTTAGATAGATAGCATTTGATGTTAGTAAAGGGTTTAGTGTAGCTAATTTTTTTTTGGAAAAAACTAGAAATGTCTAGTGGGTCAAATATTTTTAA